>NC_057795.1:527818601-528118601 GCF_018294505.1 Triticum aestivum
AGAAAAGCTAAGTTGCCAAAGTTTGAGCAATTAGTTTTAATTTTTAAGTTATCTTCCTCGAACGACCATGCTTTGTATGGAAAACCTGTGCACGGAGGAACCAACTCGTAGCTAGTTGCGCCCTTACTTTGTTTCGAGTCTGCTCAACAACTTAAGTGTGCTGCAACTAGTCGCGACAAGGTTTCTTGTCGGAAGCGGCACCGCCAGCAGGCTGCTGACGTCCCGCACTCAGCGCTCCCGGCTCGGGTGCCTGCGCCGACAAGTTCCCTAAAAGCGTAGGGTAAAAACATACAAAGGAAGGAATCTAGTAAAGGAGATAATGTAGCAATCGATACCAGAAATAGAGTTATATTACAAGATAACTTTTTGCAGCTCTAACAGATTGATCTCATAATATGGCCAGCAGCGACAAGGAGAAAGAGAAAACGGGCGGCCTAGTCTACACGATCGCCCTCAACCCTCTTGATCTCGCTCACCTTGTCCACAATGGGTGCGACAAGGGCCTTGAGCGCTTCCAGATCAGCGTCAGGCGGCAAGGACCTGAGGACGTTGGTGAGGTTGAGGCCTGGGTTGCGGAAGGCCACCTTCACCAGCACCTTCTGAAGAACTCCCGCGCAGATCTTGCGCAACTCGTCGGCCAGCTGCTTTGGGATCTTCTTCCGGAGCCGCTGGAGGGTCGTCGCCACGCCTTTGAAGAATAAGCTGAGCTTGGCGCTGGGTTGGAGATGCTCGTCGGAAGAATACCCGAAGTCCTCCATCCCCAGCTGCGCCAGCTCCCCGTCGATGATTGCGGTGATATTCACCAGACCCTCGGTCCAGTGCTCCACAGTCTCCCTAAATGAGTTCTGGGTGACGGCAATACTAGCCAGCAGCGCCTCGTCGGCCTTGATCTTCTCCGTCAAGGTCACCTCCCGCTCCCTGGCGCCGTCCAGCGTCTGAGTCAACGTGGCCAGCTTCAGCTCGAGATCTGCGTTGGAGTCCTTGGCGGCACTGAGCTCCTTGCTCCTCTCAGCGAGAAGGCCCTGTGGCTCACCATGAGCGGCAGCGTCCTTCTCGCGCTCACGCTTGAGCGCGGCAAGCTCCTCGCCGCTCGCCCTGAGATCGGTTTCCAGCTGTGCCATCTTCGTCTCCAGCTCCTTCTTGGCGGCCTCGGCAGCTGCGGCAGCGTCCTTTGCTTCCTTGAGCGCCCCGCCAATTGCTTGCTCGCGCTCGGCAAGCTCCTCTTCGTGGCTGTCAAGGTTGACCTTGCGCTGCGCCAACTCTCCCTCTTGCGCAAATAGATTTTCGGCGACAAGCCGCTGCTTCTCTTTGACCTCAGCCTTCTCGAGGAGGAAGGCTTTCCGCTCCTCGAGAAGTTGCTCCCGCTCCTCCGCCAAGGACCGGAGAGTTTCCTGCCTGAGGCCCCGAAGCTCCTCTGCGCGCTTCTCAATGTCAACTCCCGCCCTCGCGACAAGCGCTTCTCGGGAAGCCAGCTTGGCTTGTCGGGCGCAGTAGAGCGACATCAGCTTCCACAGCAGCCGCTCCTCCTCAGGCTCGTCGCTGCTGCTGCTTGGCGCGTCGACCAGCGTCAACCCAGTGGAGGCGAGCACTTCTCCATCCAGGATTTCTCCTTCGACCGGCGCCCTGGAGCTTGACGCCCAGGGAAGCTTGATGAAGATGCCATCGCCGGCCTTCAAGTAGGCGCCGGGCTAGGGCTCTTCGGAGCCTGGCTCTGCAGCAGCGGTGGAGGGATCGGCGGTCGACGCAGCGCCTGGCGCTCCTGTGGCCTCAGGGCCGTCAGTGCGATCGCCGGATCCCTCGCCAGCTTCTGCGGCGGCAGCTTTGGCGGCCTCCTCACCGGCGGGCTCATCAGCGCCGGCCTCTCCTTCGGTGGCGACGGCGTCGTCGGCACTGCCACGCGCGCCCTCCTCGCCGGCGTCCTCGGTCTCCATCGGCTCCGTGGAAGGTGGATCTGACGGACGGAGAAGGGAGAGAAGTCAAGCAAATATGTAAAAAGAAAGTCAGAAGAAGAAAAACCCAAGGGCAAGTTTTTAGGCAAGTGGGTTACCTGTGCTAGGATCTGCGGTCGTGGTCTCAACCATCGGAGGATCACTGGCGTTGTCCCTTGCCGGAGAACGCTCCTTGCCGGGGGATCCTCCCTTGGCGGTGTAGTTGAAGCAGATGGCACTTCGGGAGCGGCTTCCGGGCCCTCCTGGTGAGGCTATTCTGCTCCTACACAAATCCAACAGTCAAGATATCAGTAGAGAGAAAAGCACCCATGCGCGCCCGACAGCAGGAAGTAAACTATAAACTTACGCTGGGGGCTGCGCTGGGGGCTGCTTTGGGGAGTAGTTGCCGGGTCCATCAAGGTGGTCTCAGACACGCCCCCTGCTGACACGGTGGGATCATCTTCGATGACAATCACCGGGGCCTTGGCTCTCTTCGTAGCTCTCTGGGCCAGCGTCCTGAAAAGGAATGGGTTCAGATTGAAGCAGGTCAGATACAAGACAAAAGCAACAAGAACGAAGAACTACAAGAACACCAAAGAAACTTACTCTTCTTCTTCCTCGTCGGAGCTGAGCGCGGAGAGATCGAAGTCCGGCTCCCCTCCGGTGCGCGAGGCGGAGGAGTAGGTTCCCTTGCCTGCTTGGCAGGGGCAGTAGCGGTGGACCGAGAAGATCTCGCTCCAGTTGCCGCAGCAGCGTGAGGCGCTCCCGCGGCAACAGTGCTTGCCGCGGTAGAGCGTGTCGCACGGCTCGGCGGCTGTTGGCTCGTTTGCCGCCCCGCTACGTCCCCGGCCTTGCGGAGACGCCTTCTTGGTGCAGCTGGGGGCTCCACTTGCGGCAAGCTGTCTGAAGGTTCGGGCTCTTCCTCGCCGGGCTCGCTCGGCTCAGCTTCAGGGCCGGCAAGATCTTCCTCGCCGGCAAACTCCTCGCGCTCGGCAAGGCTTGCCGCCTCTGCTGCCTCGGCCTCCTCCACAGTGAACCCGAACTCGCCCGCGGCAGCTGCTGCCGCAGCCTCTTCCATCCTAGTGGCGATGCGTTGCAGCTCCGCGTCGGTGGTGTCGCGGGTGAGGCTCTTCTGTTCATCAGCGCGGACCGGCACTTCTACCAAGTCGTCAAAGAACGCCCGCATGACGTCATCCACAGGCTCTTGCCAAGTTGGGGCGATTCCGTGCAAATCGCACAACGGCATCATCGCGCGGATCCGGTCGAGCGCAGAATTGTTGCACAACGGAACAACGCTCCTCGGCAACGTGAATGGATGCTGAGGATCGTGAGCATCGCATCCAGCTCCAAGACGGTGGAGTTGAAATTGAGGCCCGGGCGCAACCTCATGATATCCGCGGAGTTCTTAAACTCCCAGGCGGGTCTCCCCCTCTCCTGCAGGGGGGCGATGCGGCGACGAAGGAAATCTGCGCCAACGGCGCCTATAGTGAGCCCGGCAAGCCTAAGACGAAGGATCCGGGTGACGGCAATCTTCAATCTATCGTCTTCCGGGGCCACGTTGCTCCAATCATTGCCGCGCACTATTGGGGCTTGGCGCAGGGCAGTAAATGGCTGCGGGTTCTCCTCGACGATCCAGCACCACTCTGCTCTCCACTCCTCCCATTTGCTGCGGAGCTCACCCTCCAGATATGCTTCCTTCTTGCCGACCCTCGAGATCCAAGCGATCCCGCCGGCAAGAGGCTCTCCTCTCTCAACCCGAGGCATGAAGAAGTGGCGAAAAAGGGCTACGTTGGGGTGGACTCCGAGAAAGTTTTCGCACAGATGTGCGAAAACTGCCATGGTCAGAACGGCGTTGGGGGTGAAGTCAAGAAGGCGGAACCCGTAGGTGTTCATAATGTCGCAGAAGAATTCAGAAAAAGGCGGGCAGAGCCCGCAGTAGAAGAACAGCGCGAAGAAGGGGTACCCGCTTGGAGCCAGTTCCGAAGCGGCAGCCAGGAGTACCCTCGTGCGCGGATGCGCTCGCGTCTCCGTCGACAAGAAGAGGTAGTAGTACTCCCTCAGCTCCTGCGCACCAAGCTGAGGGGGGAAGAGGGCCCGCTCCTTCTGCAACGCCGCGAGCCGCTGCGCCTCGGCCGACTTCACGCCCTTCCCCTTGTCGGCTTTTGGAGCCATGGCGGAAGTGGTGGGGGAGGTCGATGGTGTTGGTGATGCTGGTGGCAAGGGGGGGCGGAGCGCTGCTCTCTCTCAGCTTCGAGAAGAAGGGGGGGCGAGCGGCGGAGATTTGTGAAAATGGAGAAGCAACCGGCGAGATGGGGGAACTGCCCCTGTTGCCCCTGCTTATAAAGGGGGAGGGGGCGAACGTTTCGCCCTTCCGAATAAAGAATCCACCCACGATCTCTCCCACGACGCCGCATTCGACGCGTGCCATTGGGGAGGGCGCGGTGGATACGGAGTAAGATACGGCGTAACCCAGGCCACGTGTGCCCGTGCCCTGTTTTGGGCCTGGCCCAACAGCGCTCGGCACCGTGTGTGGCCCAGGCCCGGGGGCTCCTGTCGGTGTACTAGAGTAGGGGTACCCTATTACCCCGAACTTGTGCACGGGCAGTTGCAGCGCCCCGCGGCAAGGGCTTGCCGGGCGACCGCCAGAGTCCTCCGTGGTCCCTTTGAAGCCATTCAAGAACAAAGTATTCAAGCCAAGAAGACAAGGCCCCGGCAAGAGGAGCTTGCCGAGAAGGCCAACCAAGGCATATCAAGGAACTTGCCGCGACGCGCCGTGCGTCCCGGCAAGGCCCGGTGAGCGACAAGCTTCCGGGCGTGACAAGACAACGACCGCGGCAAGGCACTTGCCGCGGCAAGCGGCCACTCTGTGCCCACGCTCCAGCGCATCCACCAACGTGTCTCCCTGGGGGCCTTTCCAGGCACGCGTGGCGGGAGGCTGTGCAGCCAGCGGTGCGTGGTGGCATGCGATGCTGACAAGATCGCCATCATGGCAAGCGGTGGCGCCCCTGACGGTCCTTTTCTGCACTATTTGGGCGACACAGACGGGCATTTAATGCCCTTGTCCCCTGCCATCAGGGTTAGGTAGGATACACTGTACAGGTAGCTGTACCAATCACCTCTCTTTTTACATTTTTACCCTTGTTTATGTTGCCACCTGTCGGTGACCCCTTCAGCATATAAAAGGAGGCCCATGCGCAACGTAAAGGAGGTTCGACTCGGTTCGGAAGCCAGAAACACACTCACGCTCGGTCTCGTTAGCAGCTCGTGTGTACTGTAGCACTCAGCGCTCTCGAGCAAGAACACAATACAATCAGACAAGCAGCAGTAGGAGTATTATCTCTCCGGAGAGCTCCGAAGCTGGGTAAACTGCTCGTGTGCTTCGCCTCGATCTGCTCTTCGTGCGACCTCCGCCCCCCGCCGAACCGAAAGGGGCTCGGTCCGCCGGTCCCTTAGGTGTTCGTGGATCAGTTTCCCCGACACGAACTCTTTTATAGATCGATCCGAAAGAATAACTTTGAGGTGGTTTCATACCCTACCATAATCTCTACATTTGTTCTCCTCTATTAGTGGCTTTGGAATGACTCTTTGTTTCATGTTGAGGGCTCGTTATATGATCTATCTATGTTATTATTGTTGAGAGAACTTGCACTAGTGAAAGTATGAACCCTAGGCCTTGTTTCCTATCATTGCAATACCATTTGCGCCCATGTTTACCACTTGTTACCTTGCTGTTTTTACAATTTCATATTACAAAAACCTTTATCTACCATCCATATTGCACTTGTATCACCATCTCTTCGCTGAACTAGTGCACCTATACAATTTACCATTGTATTGGGTGTGTTGGGGACACAAGAGACTCTTTTTATTTGGTTGCAGGGTTGTTTGAGAGAGACCATCTTCATCCTACGCCTCCTACGGATTGATAAACCTTAGGTCATCCACTTGAGGGAAATTTGCTACTGTCCTACAAACCTGTGCACTTGCAGGCCCAACAACGTCTACAAGAAGAAGGTTGTGTAGTAGACATCAGTGGTTTGCTTTCTTGCACTAACGGAGCTCATGAGATTTTCTGTTGAGTTTATGTTGTGAAGTTTTCAATTTTTGGGTAAAGATTTGATGGACTATGGAATAAGGAGTGGCAAGAGCCTAAGCTTGGGGATGCCCAAGGCACCCAAAGGTAAATTCAAGGACAACCAAAATCCTAAGCTTGGGGATGCCCCGGAAGGCATCCCCTCTTTCGTCTTGGTCTATCGGTAACTTTACTTGGAGCTATATTTTTATTGACCACATGATATGTGTTTTGCTTGGAGTGTCTTGTATGATTTGAGTCTTTGCTTTTTAGTTTACCACAATCATCCGTGATATACACTGATACGTCTCCAACGTATCTACTTTTCCAAACACTTTTGCCCTTGTTTTGGACTCTAACTTGCATGATTTGAATGAAACTAACCCGGACTGACGCTTTTTTTAGCAGAACTGCCATGATGTTGTTTATTCTGCAGAAAACAAAAGTTCTCGGAATGACCTGAAAATCCACGGAGATAAGTTTTGGAAAATATAAAAAATATTGGCGAAAGAATCAAGGCCAGGGGGACCACACCCTATCCACGAGGGTGGGGGGCGCGCCCTCCCCCCTGGGCGCGCCCCCCTATCTCGTGGGCCCCCTGACGCTCCACCGAACTCAACTCCAACTCCATATATTCCGTTTCGTGGAGAAAAACCCAGAGAGAAAGTTTCATCGTGTTTTACGATACGGAGCCCCTGCCAAGCCCTAATCTCTCTCTGGAGGGCTGATCTAGAGTCCGTTCGGGGCTCCGGAGAGGGGGATTCGTCATCGTCATCATCAGAAACCATCCTCAATCACCAATTTCATGATGCTCACCGCCGTGCGTGAGTAATTCCATCGTAGGCTTGCTGGACGGCGATGGGTTGGATGAGATTTACCATGTAATCAAGTTAGTTTTGTTAGGGTTTGATCCCTAGTATCCACTATGTTCTGAGATTGATTTTGCTATGACTTTGCTATGCTTAATGCTTGTCACTGGGGCCCGAGTGCCATGATTTCAAATCTGAACCTATTATGTTTTCATGAATATATGTGAGTTCTTGATCCTATCTTGCAAGTCTATAGTCACCTATTATGTGTTATGATCCGACAACCCCGAAGTGACAATAATCGGAATACTTCTCGGTGATGACCGTAGTTTGAGGAGTTCATGTATTCACTATGTGTTAATGCTTTGGTTCGGTTCTCTATTAAAAGAAGGCCTTAATATCCCTTAGTTTCCACTAGGACCCCGCTGCCACGGGAGGGTACGACAAAAGATGTCATGCAAGTTCTTTTTCATAAGCATGTATGACTATATTCGGAATACATGCCTACATTACATTGATGAACTGGAGCTAGTTCTGTGTCACCCTATGTTATAGCTATTACATGAGGAATCGCATCTGACATAATTATCCATCACTGATCCGTTGCCTACGAGCTTTTCACATATTGTGCTTTGCTTATTTACTTTTCCGTTGCTACTGTTACAATTACTACAAAACTGCTATCGTTACTTTTATCACTGTTACCCTTGCTATCATACTACTTTGCTACTAAATACTTTGCTGCAGATACTAAGTTATCCGGGTGTGGTTGAATTGACAACTCAACTGCTAATACTTAAGAATATTCTTTGGCTCCCCTTGTGTCGAATCAATAAATTTGGGTTGAATACTCTACCCTCGGAAGCTGTTGCGATCCCCTACACTTGTGGGTTATCAAGACTAATTTCTAGCACCGTTGCCGGGGAGCATAGCTCTATTCTTTGAGTCACTTGGGATTTATATTTGTTGATCACTATGAGGAACTTGAAAGACGAAAGAACTAAGATTTTGCCCTCAACTACGAGGGGAGGTAAGCAATTGCCATCTGGCTCTACACTAGATTCTCCTTCCGTTATTAGTAAGATTGCGACACCTAAACCTGCTACTACTATGAATTCTGATATGTCGCATGTTATTGATGATGCCACTTCTGCTATGCATGATACTTATGATGAAACTACTTCTGTGTGTGATACTACTTTGCCATTAGGTGAATTTCTTGATGAACAACTTGCTAGGGTTAGAGAGAATGAAATTATTGAAGATGCTATTATTGATGATAGTGATGATGAAAGTTCTCCCCCTGATTATGAATTACCTGTTGTTCCTGAGGGTTATGTTATGAATGAGGAAGCTGCTAGAGCTATTTTTGCTTGCAAAGATAGATATGATCTTAAGAAGTTATTAGCTAAATGGAAGCAGCAACCTCTTAATGCTAGAATGAAACCTAACCCTGCTTTTGCTACTTCACCTATCTGTGTTAATGATAAGGATTATGAATTCTCTGTTGATCCTGAAATAATTACTTTAGTTGAATCTGATCCTTTTTATGGCCTTGAATCTGAAACTGCTGTGGCACATCTTACCAAGTTGAATGATATAGCCACCCTGTTTACTAATAATGAGAAGTCTCGCTATTATTATATCCTTAAGATATTTCCGTTCTTATTAAAGGGTGATGCTAAGACTTGGTTTAATTCTCTTGATACTGGTTGTGTGTGTAGTCCCCAGGATATGATTTTTTACTTCTCTGCTAAATATTTCCCTGCTCATAAGAAACAAGCTGCCCTGCGGGAAATATATAATTTTGTGCAAATCAAAGAAGAGAGTCTCCCACAAGCTTGGGGGAGGCTTCTCCGATTACTTAATGCTTTGCCTGATCATCCTCTTAAGAAAAATGAAATACTTGATATCTTTTATAATGGACTAACCGATGCTTCCAAGGACTACTTGGATAGTTGTGCTAGTTGTGTTTTCAGGGAAAGAACAGTCGACCAAGCTGAATTACTATTGAATAATATGTTGACTAATGGAAATAATTGGACTCTTTCTGAGCCAATTCCCGAGGCAATTCCTGAACCAATTGAGCCAACTCCTGAGCTATTCCTAAACCCACTCCGAAGAAGAGAGGTGTTCTATTTCTTAGTCCTGAAGATATGCAAGAGACTAAGAAATCAATGAAAGAAAAAGGTATAAAAGCTGAAGATGTTAAGAATTTACCACCTATTGAAGAAATACATGGTCTTAATATACCGCCTGTCGAAGAAACACATTGTCTTGATAACCCGACACAGGTAGTAAAGGTAAATTCTCTCTATAGATATGATAAAGTTGAAATCACGTCTACTAAATTTCATAGCCCATGCTTAGATGAATTTGATGACTTTATGGCTAGGCAAGAAAGTTTTAATGCTTATGTTGGTAGAGAATTGAAGAATAATTCTTTCGAGATAGGACGCTTCAGTGATTATATGGCTAGATTTAAAGGTGAACTTAAACTCATTATCTAATATGCTTCTATGGTTACCACTCAAGCTGAGTAAGTACTTAAAGCTCAAAGTGATTTGCTTGATGAATTAAATAATAAACATGACTTTGCTGTTAGAGTGGCTACTAGAACTGGTAGAATGACTCAGGAACCTTTGTATCCTGAAGGCCACCCTAAGAGAATCGAGCAAGATTCTCAGAGAAATAATTTAGAGGCACCTAGTTCTTCCAAAAAGAAGAAAAAGAAAAATGATAGGACTTTGCATGCTTCTAGTGAACCTGTTGTAGACACATCTGAGAATCCCAATGATATTTCTATTTCTGATGCTGAAACACAATCAGGTGATGAACATGAACCTAGTTATAATGTTAATGATAATGTTCATGTTGATGCTCAACCTAGCAATAATAATGAAGTAGAGGTTGAACCTGCTGTTGATCTTGATAACCCACAATCAAAGAATCAACATTATGATAAAAGAGATTTTGTTGCTAGGAAGCACGGTAGGGAAAGAGAACCATGGGTTCAGAAACCCATGCCCTTTCCTCCTAAACCATCCAAGACAAAGGATGATGAGGATTTTGAGTGCTTTGCTAAAATGATTAGACCTATCTTCCTACGTATGCGCTTGACTGATATGCTTAAAGTAAATCCGTATGCTAAGTATATGAAGGATGTCATTACAAATAAAAGAAAGATACCGGAAGCTGAAATTTCCACCAGGCTTGCTAATTACACTTTTAAGGGTGGAATACCAAAGAAACTTGGAGACCCCAGGGTACCAACTATACCATGCTCCATTAAAAGAAATTATGTTAAAACGGCTTTATGTGATCTTGGAGTCGGTGTTAGTGTTATGCCTCTCTCTTTATATCGTAGAATTGAATTGAATAAGTTGACACCTACTGAAATATCTTTGCAAATGGCTGATAAATCAACCGCTATACCTGTCGGTATTTGTGAGAATATGCCTATTGTGGTTGCAAATGTCACTATCTTAACAGACTTTGTTATTCTTGATATTCCCGAGGACGATAGTATGTCGATTATCCTTGGTAGACCCTTTTTGAATATTGCAGGGGCTCTTATTGATTGCAACAAAGCCAATGTCACTTTTCATGTTAATGGTAATGAGCATACGGTACACTTTCCGAGGAAACAATCTCAAGTTCATAGCATCAATTCTATTGGAAAAAGTCCAACTATCATTATTGGAGGTTTTGAATTTCCTCTTCCTACTGTCAAGAAAAAGTATGATATTCTTATTGTTGGGGATGTTCATATCCCGTTGAGGTAACCTAGTGTTATCCGAAATTTCTTCGGTTCTGTGTTATTCGAAATGAGTTTGTTAACAAGACTTGATCAACCTTGTTAGTGGATTCATTTTGATGATCATGAGATGGATGAAACTAGAAGGCACAACCTTCTGTACCCTCTTTCTACCTTTTGTTATTTAGAATAAATAAAGCAAATATAGTATTATCTGCCTCTTTTCTGAATTATCCGTGCAGTAAAAAATATCCCGAAAATAAAAGTGCTCCAAATGCCCTGCAATGGTCATCTATATGATTAGACCGTGCCGCTTCACTAGACTTTCCTGAACCATCCATTTGATCCCCATTTAGTATGATTTTTATGGAATATTTGAGGATTTTAGGCACTGGAAACACCGCAGGAGGGGAAAGCACCTGACCACGAGGGTGGAGGGCACGCCCACACCCCTTGGGCGCGCCCCCTGTCTCATGGGCCCAGGGTGGCCCCCCTCCACTTATTCCTGCATCCACACACTCCATCTTCTTCCCAAAAAAATCCCCATCTAGCTCAAGCACGAGTTCTAGATCATTTTGCTGGGATTTTCGATCTCCTTGCTCAAAGCTCCATTCACAAAAACTGCTTTAGGAGATTGTTGCTTGGTATGTGACTCCTCCATTGGTCCAATTAGTTTTTGTTCTAGTGCTTTATTCATTGCAAATTTTTGCTGCATAGGGACCCTGTTCTTGAGCTTGCATGTCAAATTTATGAGGTCCCAAGTAATTCTAATGCATGATATAGGCTCTAGGCACTTGTAGGAGTAGTTGCTACCAATCTTGTTTAGTTCTATTCACTTTTATTTTGAAGTTACTAAAATTTCAGAAATTTTTCAGAAAAAGAAATATGTCTAGGAGAATGTACCAAGGTGGTTCCTCAATAAAGAAAGGGCCCAGGCTTGCTATGCGTGAGCAAGACGTGAACCACCAAGGGACGCAGAAGTGCAAGCTTGTGAGTGGCCATCAGACGATTTTATGGTGAGTGCAAGCATTAAGGATGAACTTGACGCATATGTGCGTAATGCCGATCTTGAGGACTTCTTACAAGATAAGTGTCCTCAGTACTATCAATTGACTGATTCATTTGTGAGAAGGTTTAAATATAAATGTTCACGTAATTCTCGGAGTGTCCTGTTTGATATTTATGATAAATCTTATACCATGGACTTAGAAGATTTTACAACTGCTTGCAAACTCCCGCAGTGGGGCAATGTTAATGACCCCCACAAATCTGAATATAAAGACTTTCTTGCTAGTATTACTGTGGGAGAATCTAGGGATATAGCACAAGCTACCATAGGGAGCATTCATTTTCCTGCTATACATTATTTTGCTCTCTTCATTGGTAGATGCATTAATGGTAAAGATGAAGCATGTCATATGTGTGTCCCTGATCTTTGTGTCCTCAAGAGTGATGTGTTAGGTAATAAAGATTACAACTGGGGGCAATAGTTGCACGTAGGTTTCATAATAATGGTAGGGCTGGAGATTTATTTGGAGGAATTTATGCGACCCGTGTGGCTAATTATCTTGGTATAGCCCCACGAGAGGGGGATATGGTGTTGCCTCCTGCTTATTTAGATTATGATGCGATGGTCAAACATCATTTTCTTTTGAGGAATGAACAATTCCTCCAGTATCGACTAATCTTTGACAGACATAGCTCTATCCATGTTACTCTCCCTGCTCCTTTCCTTTTTGATTACCAGGAAAAACGAAGATATGTTGTTACCAGGGAGGAGGCAGCTGAACACGAGGGGAGAGCGGAGCCGGCTTGCCAGCATGCCGCAGCTCAGGAGGCATTTGCTGTTGCATCTCAATACGACCCTAGTTACAACTACGGATATCAGCCAGGCTACCCTTGGCATTAGACCAACTTAGGACAAAAGCCTAAGCTTAGGGGAGTACGTATTTCTCACCGACTTTACATTCATGTTCACACACTATTCTAGTTGTCGGTGCTCATACTCTTTCATTGTATTATACATGCTAGTTTAATTTATTTTTCTAGCCTTCTTCTTGTGTGTTTGATAAACCTTAAGAAAAGACCAAAAAATTAGTTAGTTTAATTTCCATGCTTGTAGTGGAAATTAAAATGAAAACCCAAAAAGATTTCTCGTTCTTCTTTTACTTGTTGGGAGCTTTCTCGTGTAAATAGTTTTATTTTATTTTCTTTCCTTTGGGGGTCGAGAGTAGAAGACCATATTGAAAATGTTTAGTGGCTCTCATATGCATGATTGTTTATTTAACTTAGAGCCCATAATACTTGTCTTCTCTCTTGAGTTGAATGCTTGCATATTCCAGCTTTGTCCAATGCACGTGCACTATTATTATTATACACATCGTTCGGTCGTGCAAGTGAAAGGCAATAATGACGATATATGATGGACTGATTGAGATGAGAAAAGCTGGTATGAACTCAACCTCTCTTATTTTTGTAAATATGATGAGTTCATTGTTCCTGATTCAGTTTATTATGAAGTAACCATATTTGCAATGACATTTAGAGATTATAGTTGCTTGTGCCATGCTTAATTAGCTATGAGTTATAATGGTTTACCTTGCGTGCCAACATGCTATTAAAATGATTATGATGTGGTATGATGGGATGGTAATATCCTCCTTTGATTGAATTGAGTGACTCGACTTGGCACATGTTCACGCATGTAGTTGAAACAAATCAACATAGCCTTAACGATATTTATGTTCATGGTAGATTATATCCTACTCATGCTTGTACTCGGTGTGGATTAATTTTAATGCATGTTCATGACTGTTGTCGCTCTCTCAGTTGGTCGCTTCCCAGTCTTTTGCTAGCCTTCACCTGTACTAAGCGGGAATACTGCTTGTGCATCCAAACTCCATAAACCCCAAAGTTGTTCCATATGAGTCCACCATACCTTCCTATATGTGGTATCTACCTGCCGTTCCAAGTAAATTTGTATGTGCCAAACTCCAAACCTTCAAATGAAATTCTGTTTTGTATGCTCGAGCAGCTCATGTTTCAACTAGGGTTGTCCGTATCTTCCATGCTAGGTGGGTTATTCTCAAGAGGAGTGGACTCCGCTCCTCATTCACGAGAAAGGGCCGGTAACCGGGATGCCCAGTCCCATGATCCAAAAAGATCAAAGCAAATCAATATAATTAAACAAAACTCCCCCAGGGCTGCTGTTAGTCGGAGGCACTCGTTGTTTCGAGCAAGCCATGGATTGATGCTTGTTGGTGGTGGGGGAGTATAAACTTTTACCATTCAGTTTGGGAACCGCCTATAATGCATGTAGTATGGAAGATATCGCCATCTCATAGTTATTGCGTTGACAGTGAAAGTATGTTGCTCAAAATGTTAATCATCTCTATTTTAAAATCAAGCTCTGGCACCTCTACAAATACCTGCTTCCCTTTGTGAAGGGCCTATCTATTTACTTTTATGTTGAGTCATCATCCTCTTATTAAAAAGCACCCGCTGGAGAGCACACTGTCATTTGCATTCATTACTATTGGTTTACATTGGGTATGACCTGACTGGATCTCTTTTACCATGAATTACAATGTTTAGTCAACCCTTGATCTTTAAATGTGCTCTGCATTTATGTTTTGCGGTCTCAGAAAGGGCTAGTGAGATACCATTTTGTTATATCATATTATGATTGTTTTGAGAAAGTGTTGTCATCCGAGTTTTATTATTATTGCTCGCTAGCTGATTATGCCATTGATATGAGTAATCGTGAGACCTAAGTGTTACTGTGAGTATGGTTAGTTCATAATACTTGCTGAAAACTTGAATGCTGGCTTCGCATATTTACAACAACAAGAGCAAATAGAGTTTGTAAAAGTTTTTCTTTATCACTTTCAGTTTATCAATTGAATTGCTTGAGGAAAAGCAAAGGTTTAAGCTTGGGGGAGTTGATACGTCTCAACGTATCTACTTTTCCAAACACTTTTGCCCTTGTTTTGGACTCCAACTTGCATGCTTTGAATGAAACTAACCCGGACTAACGCTGTTTTCAGCTGAACTGCCATGATGTTGTTTATTGTGCAGAAAACAGAAGTTCTCGGAATGACCTGAAAATCCACGGAGATAAGTTTTGGAAAATATAAAAAATAATGGCGAAAGAATCAAGTCCAGGGGGCCCACACCCTGTCCACGAGGGTGGGGGGGCACCCTCCCCCTGGGCGCGCCCCCTGTCTCGTGGGCCCCCTGACGCTCCGCCGACCTCAACTCCAACTCCATATATTCCGTTTCATGGAGAGAAAAATCAGAGAGAAAGTTTCATTGCGTTTTTCGTTACAGAGCCGCTGCCAAGCCCTAATCTCTCTCGGAAGGGCTGATCCGGAGTCCGTTCAGGGCTCCGGAGAGGGGGATTCGTCGCTGTCATCATCATCAACCATCCTCCATCACCAATTTCATGATGCTCGCCGCCGTGCGTGAGTAATTCCATCGTAGGCTTGCTAGATGGTGATGGGTTGGATGAGATTTACCATGTAATCATGTTAGTTTTGTTAGGGTTTGATCCCTAGTATCCACTATGTTCTAAGATTGATGTTGCTATGACTTTGCTATGCTTAATGCTTGTCACTAGGGCCCGAGTGCCATGATTTCAGATATTAACCTATTATGTTTTCATGAATATATGTGAGTTCTTGATCCTATCTTGCAAGTCTATAGTCACCTATTATGTGTTATGATCCGACAACCCCGAAGTGACAATAATCGGGATACTTCTCGGTGATGATAGTAGTTTGAGGAGTTCATGTATTCACTATGTGTTCATGCTTTGGTCCGGTTCTCTATTAAAAGGAGGCCTTAATATCCCTTAGTTTCCACTAGGACCCCGCTGCCACGGGGGGGGGGGGGGTAGGACAAAAGATGTCATGCAAGTTCTTTTTCATAAGCACGTATGACTATATTCGGAATACATGCCTACATTACATTGATGAACTGGAGCTAGTACTGTGTCACCCTATGTTATAGCTATTACATGAGGAATCGCATCTGACATTATCCATCACTGATCCATTGCCTACGAGCTTTTCACATATTGTGCTTCCCTTATTAACTTTTCCCTTGATACTGTTACAATTACTACAAAACTGATATCGTTACTTTTATCACTATTACCTTTGCTATCATACTATTTTGCTACTAAATACTTTGCTGCACATACTAAGTTATCCAGGTGTGGTTGAATTGACAACTCAACTGCTAATACTTAAAAATATTCTTTGGCTCCCCTTGTGTCGAATCAATAAATTTGGGTTGAATACTCTACCCTCGAAAGCTGTTGCGATCCCCTACACTTGTGGGTTATCATAAACACCTTTTGGGAGAGACACACATGAATCGGAATTTATTAGAATACTCTATGTGCTTCACTTATATCTTTTGAGCTAGGTAATTTTTCTCTAGTGCTTCACTTATATGTTTTTAGAGCACGACGGTGGTTTTATTTTGTAGAAATTATTGATCTCTCATGCTTCACTTATATTATTTTGAGAGTCTTTTAGAACAGCATGGTATTTGCTTTGGTTATAAAATTGGTCCTAATATGATGGGCATCCAAGTTGGGTATAATAAAAACTATCATATAGAGTACATTGAACACTATGATCAATTTGATACTTGATAATTGTTCTGAGATATAGAGGTGGTAATGTTAGAGTCATGCTAGTTGGGTAATTATGAAATTCATAAATATTTGTGTTAAAGTTGGCAAGTCCTGTAGCATGCACGTATGATAAAAGTTGTGTGACAATTTGTAGCGTGGGGTGCTCTTTGATTGCCTTCCTTATGTGTGGAGGTCGGGATCGTGCGATGGTTAACTCCTACCAACCCTTCCCCTAGGAGCATGCGTAGTAGTACTTTGCTTCGAGGGCTAATAAACTTTTGCAATACGTATATGAGTTCTTTATGACTAATGTGAGTCTGTGGATTATACGCACTCTTACCCTTCCATCATTGCTAGCCTCTACGGTATCGTGCATTGCCCTTTCTCACCTTGAGAGTTGGTGCAAACTTCGTTGGTGCATCCAAACCCCGTGATATGATACGCTCTATCACACATAAACCTCCTTATATCTTCCTCAAAACAGCCACCATACCTACCTATTATGGCATTTCCATAGCCATTCTGAGATATATTGCCATGCAACTTTCCACTGTTTCGTTTATTATGACACGCTCCATCATTGTCATATTGCTTTTGCATGATCATGTAGTTGACATCGTATTTGTGGAAAAGCCACCATTATAACTCTTTCATACATGTCACTCTTGATTCATTGCGTATCCGAGTACACCGCCGGAGGCATTCACATAGAGTCATATTTTTTGCTAAGTATTGAGTTGTAATTCTTGAGTTGTAAATCAATAAAAGTGTGATGATCTTCATTATTAGAGCATTGTCCCAAGTGAGGAAAGGATGATGGAGACTATAATTCCCCCATAAGTCGGGATGAGACTACGGACTTTATGAAAATAAAAGAGACCAAAGAAGCCCAAATAAAAAAGAGGCCAAAGAAGCCCACCAAAATAATAAAAAAATGAGAAAAAAAAGAGAAGGGACAATGTTACTGTCCTTTTTCCACACCTGTGCTTCAAAGTAGCACCATGATATTCATGATAGAGAGTCTCTTATGTTGTCACTTTCATATACTACTGGGAATTTTTCATTATAGAACTTGGCTTGTATATTCCAATGACGGGCTTCCTCAAAATGCCCTAGGTCTTTGTGAGCAAGCAAGTTGGATGCACACCCACTTAGTTTCTTTTGTTGAGCTTTCATACATTTATAGCTCTAGTGCACCGTTGCATGGCAATCCCTACTCCTCATGTTGACATCAATTGATGGGCATCTCCATAGCCCGTTTATTAGCCTCGTCAATGTGAGACTTTCTCTTTTTTTGTCTTCTCCACACAACCTCCATCATCATATTCTATTCCACCCATATGCTATATCCATAGCTTACGCTCATGTATAGCGTGAGAGTTAAACAAAGCTGAAGCACATTAAAAAGTATGAACCAATTGCTTGGCTGAAACCGGGGTTGTGCATGATGGGAGTATTTTGTGTGACGAAATTGAAGCATGGCCTAACTATATGATTTTGTAGGGATAAGATTTCTTTGGCTATGTTATTTTGATAAGACATGATTGCTTATTAGTATGCTTGAAGTATTACTAATTTTATGTTAATATGAACTTTTATTTTGAATCATTTGGATCTGAACATTCATGCCACAATAAAGAAAATTACATTGAGAAATATGCTATTTAGCATTCCACATCAAAAATTCTGTTTTTATCATTTACCTACTCGAGGACGAGCAGGAATTAAGCTTGGGGATGCTTGATACGTCTCCAACGTATCTATAATTTTTTATTGTTCCATGCTATTATATTACCTGTTTTGGATGTTTATGGGCTTTATTATACACTTTTATATTATTTTTGGGACTAACCTATTAACCGGAGCCCCAGCCCAAATTGTTGTTTTTTTGCCTATTTCAGTGTTTCGCAGAAAAGGAATATCAAACGGAGTCCAAACGGAATTTAACATTCGGGAGAGTTATTTTTTGGAACAAACGCAATCCAGGAGACTTGGAGTGGACGTCAATAAGAAAACAAGGAAGCCACGAGGCAGGGAGGCGCGCCCTATGGGGGTGGGCGCGCCCGCCACCCTCATGGCCCCTCGTGGCTCCCCTAACCGACTTCCTTTACCTATATATACTTGCATACCCTGAAAACATCCAGGGGCACCACGAAACCCTATTTCCAGCGCCGAAACCTTCTGTACCCGTGAGATCCCATCTTGGAGACTTTTCCAGCGCTCTGCCGGAGGGGGAATCGATCACGGAGGGCTTCTACATCAACGCCAAAGCCTCTCCGATGAAGTGTGAGTAGTTTACCACAGACCTTTGGGTCCATAGTTATTAGCTAGATGGCTTCTTCTCTCTCTTTGAATCTCAATACAAAGTTCTCCTCGATCTTCTTGGAGATCTATTCAATGTAACTCTTTTTGCGGTGTGTTTGTCGAGATCCGATGAATTATGGGTTTATGATCAAGTTTATCTATGAGAAATATTTGAATCTCCTTTGAATTCTTTTATGTATGATTGGTTATCTTTGCAAGTCTCTTTGAATTATCAGTTTGGTTTGGCCTACTAGATTGATCTTTCTTGCAATGGGAGAAGTGCTTAGCTTTGGGTTCAATCTTGCGGTGTCCTTTCCAAGTGACAGCAGGGGCAGTAAGGCACGTATTGTATTATTGCCATCGAGGATAAAAATATGGGGTTTATATCATATTGCTTGAGTTTATCCCTCTACATCATGTCATCTTGCCTAATGCGTTACTCTGTTCTTATGAACTTAATACTCTAGATGCATGCTGGATAGCAGTCGATGTGTGGAGTAATAGTAGTAGATGCAGAATCATTTCGATCTACTTGTCGCGGACGTGATGCCTATATACATGATCATGCCTAGATATTCTCATAACTATGCACTTTTTTATCAATTGCTCGACAGTAATTTGTTCACCCACCGTAATACTTATGCTATCTTGATAGAAGCCACTAGTGAAACCTATGGCCCCTTGGTCTATTTTCCATCATATAAGTTTCCGATCTACTTTATTTTGCAATCTTTACTTTTCAATCTATATCATAAAAATACCAAAAATATTTACCTTATTATTATCACTATCAGATCTCACTTTTGCAAGTGACTGTGAAGGGATTGACAACTCCTTTATCGCGCTGGTTGCGAGGTTCTTATTTTTTGTGTAGGTACTAGGGACTTGCATGTAGCCTCCTACTGGATTGATACCTTGGTTCTCAAAACTGAGGGAAATACTTATGCTACTTTGCTGCATCACCCTTTCCTCTTCAAGGAAAAACCAACGCAGCGCTCAAGAGGTAGCACCTCGTCCCTTGCCGGGCTCGCCTGCCCGGCAAAGGAGGCCTTTCTCTTGACGATATCTTGCTTCTCTGGCTTGGTCTTGGTCCCTCTGATCTACTTGTTGGTCCTTCGAATCTCTTGGTTTCTTGTACTTTGTCTTGGGTTGGTACTTCAATCTTGATCCCGTGCCTGTGCACAGTTAGGGCAACAGACCCAGGGTTTGCTGCACCGACATAGGTTGTCTGTAGTTAACATGTACCTTAGTTATTTCAGTAATGCACATTGTGGTGTTCAAGTATGAACTGTCCAGTTCAATTTCACCAATACCAGTTACAAACTTACAATGCCTATGTTAGATTGCTGTTAAGCATGTTGTAGTAACAGTCTTACCATTTTTCACTCCGTCCATGTGCTACTATGCTACTCTTCGCAATGAAGATGTCATTGGAGATGTAGTCGTTTAATTATAATTTGCTATTTTTGGTGGATGTTAACCCTATTTTAGTTAACATGCCTTTTCATTTACTTACGCAGGGCCACAATGGGTGATGTTGTTAGTTGCCGTCCAGGTTAGTTGCATCCCATGTCTTATAGTATTTTACATCATTTGTGCAGTTATAGCTTAACTTCTAACATTTACTTCTTACTTGTAGGTATATATCTTAGCGGTACTAATCCACGCTTCAACCCCTTTTGGGTATGGGGCAATGAGATATGCATGAACAAGCATCAAGTGAGAAAAGTAAGAAAAAATGTTAGGCAAAAGATGCGGGTGATGGGAACTAAACTCTTTAGTTACACTTTATCCAAGACAACAGTGAACTCGAGGATGGTAAGTAACATGTTGCCTTTTTTCCTGCTCATAACGAGTTACTCTATTAGACATGAATATCTAAAAGTTTCTCTTTTCAGTGTTTTTTCAAAGCAATTTACTCATAGTTACCTTGCAAACTACATGACCGGGGCGGAGACAACAAAAGTTAAAGTATATAATTCATACTATCATGATAATGGTCAAGAAGTCTTACTAAAGGCGGTGAAGGATGAGCGGGCGGTCATCACAAGGGGTTGGACAAAATTTGTGCGCACTTTGGCATGGAAGAAGGCACATTATGGGCATTTATCTTCTTCAACACCATCGGCAGCCACAATGATTTACACTTCTCTCTTTAGTTTTACCGCCTCTAATTCTATATATTGTGGTTCATCATAGTAATCTGCTACCTAGTTCTATAATTATTGAACATATTGTGCTGAGATTTTGATTTACGCATTGGTTGTTGAAACATTGTAAATAGGGTATGTACTGATGGATGTGAACTATTTGAATTCCACAATTCACAATTCAAATTCTGAAATTTTCAATTCGAATAACAAATTACCAGAAAAATATATATTAGGTAATAAATCTACACACGGTTAAAAAGAAAACATCGTGTCCGATGGAAAAATATGGTACACACGATTCTTTGATGGATAACATGTGCGACTCTCAGCGATACAACACACGATCCCATCTCATATGTGTGTGGGATTGTCAGCAATAGTACAAACGTTTCAAATCCGTGTGTGTGTGTAATATCAGACAAAAAGAAGACAATTCACATATGAAAAGCGTGTGTGAGAAGAATACCCATCGCACACACTTCTGAAACGGACACATTGGGGATAATAGAGACACCATACATATTTTGCTGTTTTTGAATGTGTGTGATAATGTACCTATCGCGAACATGTCGGTAGATTAAATGTTTGTGATGTCCATCTTTTGCACACGAGTATATCTACGTAATCGCTCCGGATGTATGGCGGATCATACACATAACGTCAAGGTGTAACATGTGGGATAGTTCACGACTTCGCATACGATTACTTCAGGAAATTGTCAGCAACCACTCTCCCTATTGCAGACGATTTATCTTGGTCGTGTGTGATGTACCCCCTATCGCCCACCTACGAAGCACCGATACTTCAGAAGTCGCCGTATCGCCATTCAGGACGTCTCCGATACTCCGATACGTCCGATACTGCTTTGATACGCGTATCCCAGAAGTATCCCCTTTTCTTATTTAAAAAAAATTCAGATACGCTGGCGATACGCTAGCAATACGGCTGGGACACGGCAAGCGACAGAATGCAGCCTGAGCGAGCCCAATAGCCCATGAGGCCACGACCACGAGCTATTCCTCTGCCTCTCTCGCGTTCTATCGTCTCTGTTCGACTACACCGACACCTAGGGTTTGAGGGCGACCCAGGTCCGCCGCCGCTGCCGCCTCTGCAACCTGGAGTGTCGGTGCTGCCTCCTCCTCTGCCGAGAGCGGCTCCCGCCGACCCTTCCTCCTCCTCCGCCTAGAGCGGCTCACCGCCGGTGCTGCCTCCTCCTCCGCCTAGAGCAGCTCATCGCCAGCGCTGCCTCCTCCTCCGCCTAGAGTGGCACACCGCCGGCGCCCCCACTGCCGTGCAACTCGCCTCTCTGCCTGAATCTTCTTCTCTTCTCCACTGCCGTGCAACTCGGAAGGTAAACACCAATTACCTCGAGCCCCTAGTGATGTACTGAACTACTGATGTGTGCTTGGTGTGTGTGCTTGATCTTGATGTATTTTGACTAGGAGTTGAGGACCTGGATGATCATTCAAGACTAGGAAAGAAAAGAGGCAGTCAGGCAACCAATGTGGTGGTATTTTGATCTCATCTCACACATTTTATTATGTTTATTTTTATTACATGTAATTTTATTATTTATATATATATATATAGGGATGGACTATTTTGTTACCGGTAACAGAATAATATTCTGTTACCCTGCCACCCTATATAGGATGGGCTGCGTTTTTCCCGAACCGGTACGCGAACAAAAAATGGAAAAGAAAAAACTCCCTCCTTGCCACCCCCACTAAATCTGGATCGGGTCAACCCACCCTGACCCTGAGTACCATCGTGCCTAGCCCACCTTCCTCCGACCGCCACGCCGCCACCTACCACCTTCCCCCGGCGGCCGCGCCTCTGGCCACCTTGCCCCGGCGGCCACGCCTCCGGCCACCTTCCCCCTGCGGTCGTGCCTCCGGCCACCTCTCCCCCTGCGACCACGCCTCCGGCCACCTTCCCCCAGCGGCCGTGCCTCCGGCCACCTCTCCCCCTGTGGCCACGCCTCCGGCCACCTTCCCCCGACGGCCCTGCCTCCGACCACCTCTCCCCCTGCGGCCACGCCTCCGGCCACCTTCCCCCTGCGGTCGTGCCTCCGGCCACCTCTCCCCCTACGACCACGCCTCTAGCCACCTCTCCCCCTGCGGCCACGCCTCTGGCCACCTTCCCCCGGCGGCCGTGCCTCCGGCCATCTCTCCCCCTGCGGCCACGCCTCCGGCCACCTTTCCTCGACGGTCGTGCCTCCGGCCACCTCTCCCTCTGCGGCCACGCCTCCGGCCACCTTCCCCCTACGGCCGTGCCTCTACTCACCTTCCCCCTGCGGCGCGAGGCACTTGAGGCCCAGCACGTGGCCTGAATCTTGCGCGTCGACCATTTCCGGGGGAGGCACCGCGACCACTGCCTCCTACCTGCTGCAGCATGACATGGCTCGCGCCGGGGGAGCTCGAGTCCCGTCACCGACTGTCCTCTCTCGGCTTCGCTCACCTGTCCGTGCTTGGCGGAATCGAGCTTTTCCATGGTTTTGTAGTCCAACTTCAAGCTCCGCCTCCGGTCGCTCAATGAATCACGTGCAGGCCACCCCCCGTGCTTCGCCCTTATATTCGGTTCAGCTGTTAGCTCCTGTTCCAGGTCCGGCATCCCCCATGTACTCCCTCAATATCTCAAATTTGTTTGAAGTTGACTGTACTTATTCTGATGCTCTGGTTGACCTTATGCTTGTAGCTGACTGCACTTGTTCTTATGCTCTGACTAACCTTGTGCATGCATCTGAGTTGGGCTGCCTCCTATTCAAATTCTTGCAACTTTCAATTATGTTTTGTTCGAAAGTTATTTACTGTAAAGTAGTATATGTGCTAGCATTTTAGTATAGCTTCCAAAAAAATGTGGTTCAAGTTCTCAATTTGTTTAGAAGAAGATAGGACAGGAAATCTTGAATGGAAAGCTCAGATGAGTGTGAATGGTTTGAGTAAATTGGTGACTGGTGGAGATCATTCATGTTGATTATTTTTGACAATAATGATAAGTCCACTAGAGAATTTGCGATAACTTTGTAAGTACAGAGATAATCTTTATATGGACACTTGGGCTATAAACATTTTCTATAGTTCACCTTCAATAACTTTGTAAGTACAAAGATATCACCTAAATGTAATCTGTAACTATGTGTTGCAATCTGATCAGTGGATGTGTATATTGTAGTCTCTGCATGCACAGTCGAGATGTGTTCAGTCCAACCCCATGGCATCAGGGAGGTCGAGTTCGTCGCGAGTAGCAGTACATGGTTGTCGGCTTCAACTTTCTTCCACCAAGGTGCTTTCACTCGGTGATGCAAGGATTGTAATCTTCTCCCTCGTGAGCTCTCTATCTCTCTCTCTCTCTCTCTCTCTCTCTCTCTGTCCGTGTTCATGTTTACTACTGCTTCAATTTCTTTGTGATGCAGATGTTGCCGGCGAACATACTTTGTGTAGAAAAAAGTTACAAAAAAATCACTTTTTCTGGTTGTGAAAATTTCCAAATTTGATCTAGTCTAGCAGTTCAACATGTATTGTATCATCAAAACACACTCATATGTATTTTATATATGCATCAACCTATACAGTTCAGTACATCAGTTCATAATAAACAAAAACAAATGAAGATCAGTGCGTGTCCAACAAAAACAAATGAAGATCAATGGTTTTGATTGCTGCTGGTTTTGTATCTCATGGTGGTTCGCAGGTATAAGATGGGATTTTCATAGCTTTACATTGTTATTTTGGTTTGTGGCACATAGATGCTTTTGAAAAATGTTCTGCACATGTTTTGTTGGATTCAGTTCCTCCCAAAAAAAGCACTAAAGGAGGTTAAAAAAGCATGGTTCTGCTTGCTTATGTCATTTTTCCGTTCACCGACAGAAAAACAACGAGTTAGTGATGAATAACGAGTTACTGATATAACTAGTACTGATTGAAAAATGTAGGGGTTGAAGTAAACCCTCTCGATATAACTATTACTGATATATGTGCTCTGCCTGCCCGATGAAGCAGGCTACCATCCGTGCATTGATGATGCAGATGTCCAATCGTTGCTGCATCTCTCTCTGCCCGTGAATTAGGTGTTGAAAATGTTTTCTTATGTATGTTTCAGTGGGGAGCCCGATCATTTGCTGCTTAAAATCCGAAACAATCCGACAACAATCGGAGGAGGAATGCGCAGGGGCCCGGCGCGACGGGGAAGTGTGGAGGCGCAAGATGCTCCACGATAGAGGTAGGCGCACCCCGGTGCTCGCCATGGCTAAAGATGGCCTCCAACCCCTGGGCCCAAAGCAGCCAATCTTCCCGCTTCACCTAGGTATGCGCCACCACCCGCCGCACTCGATGCTCCCTACTCCCATAGCTGTCCTCAGTTCAACCCCATGGCGTCGAGATGGTCGAGTTAGTCGCGAGCAGCAGTCCGCCGCCGTGTGCCGCCCCCTAGTACCACGCCGCTCAGGCACTTGCTCAATTGAAGAAAGCGATCACTTTCAATCAAAGTATCCCGTTTTGCTCCTGCAGTCCACCGTACCTAGAAACTAGATTTTTATCTGCAAAATCAGTTCATCATACCTAGAACAATCAGTTCGGTCCATCTCCTGATTCTGAAAATGTGAATCTTGTTTACTGCCAAAATTGATGCTCTGTAGTTCACCATGTATATATGTCATCAGTTCAAAAAAACATACAGAAAAAGTTCGATTGTATGTGTTAAAACCCAGTTTGGTTTTATACTATATGTCAGATTATTACAAAGTATGATAAAATATTTTGCTCATGTGGCTGTAAGCTCTAACTATATGGCAACAAAGAGAGAACTAGTAGGAAGTATTGTTGTTTCCATATTGTTAAGTTCAGTATGTATTCCGTTTTCAGTACATAAACAAACACACATGATATTTATAAGAGCAAAACTTACAAATGGAAATCTATAAGTTCAACTACATATTTTACAAAAATTGAAATATAAAAATTACATCAGTTCAATGACAGAAAAACATCAGTTCGAAAATATATATGCAGGAGGTTGGGAGCAAAAAAAATTCATTATTTTGCTCAGTTCAAAGATTGGAAGCAAAAAAACTGTAGCTAGTGGTTTCGAGGTGTCAAAAGATGAACATTTTCTACTCAAATTAAGTTTGCATCAGAGATATAGCCATTGTTGTATGTTGGTGTCGTGCTTGTTGATGTGTTGACTAGCAGATCAATATATATGCATGTTGTTTGCTTTTGACATGGTAAATATAAACTATTGGTACAAATTCTAGTTCCTATATCACAAAAGTTCATTGAGAAAAAACATATCAGTTCAATTGATACGTTGTATCTGTTTATCACATATACTTGTGAAAGAGTTCAAAATTTTCTTCCCTTCCAGGAAATTACATGTGATTATTCATTTCTTTTTGGGCAATACAAACAACAATAACTCATTAGGCTTGTATGGCTGAATTTCTTTTCATTTGCTCGTATAACTGGAATGCATCTTTGCTTGTATTATCTCTTGTAACACTAAGATATATATTTTTATGTTGGCATGTCTTTAGGTGCGCCCTAGCCGATCACAGCCACCACCATAGGCCGTTCAACGCCACCTCCGCGGGCGGTTCATCACAAAAACAGTGATCTGGATCCCGTTGGTTCCCACCAGCAACGCCCGTTCGAGCACGTTGTCGCTCTCCTACTGCAGCGTGGCTCTGCTACTGCACTTGGTGGAGGTTAGAGCCTTTCCTCTAGTTTCCTCTAGTTTTGAACTTCATGGATCCTTAGTGCCTGAAAACATTGAACTTGTTGATCCTTCCTTCCTCTGTTCACAGTACATGAATTGCACTGGTGAGGAAGATGCATTCTGGGTATATCAAAGCCTGCTGGAGGAGTCACGGGGTTTCCCAACCTCCACTATGCTGGTCTCTCCTGTTCTCCTCTCTTCACTAACCTCTCTCTCTTCTTTCGCTTGAATTCCTGCTAATGTTGGCTGTAGCTTGAATTCCACCAGGGGTGCTGGCAGCCGTCCAAGTGGAGCGTTGACGCCAGTACAAGTAAAATCGTGGGTTGCGGCCACCATCTTCACCAAGCACTGCACATCCGTCCAAGTCAAGCGCACACACAGGGAGAACACACCAGCCCCTTTGCTTTGCACATTGCTTGGTTATGCATGACTGCTGATGGATGCAGCAATTGTTTATATTAGTTTGATCTTGTGCAAGACTCAACTTTGTCTCGGTTTTCGTGGATGCTAGCTGGCAATACGTCCAACATTCTTGCGGTGATAGCAGCCACCACTAAGGGCATTTCCGTCCAGCACTCGAGCTACATGCTCGACGGTTGCACACTGCCGCCATGGGCATGCACAAAGATATTAAGTAGATGTTTGTTAGTTCAGTTTTTTATTGATTTACCTTGTTTAAGTAGTAGTGCAGCAATAAAAGGTGCAGTTGTACTGAAGTTTTAGTTTCTATATGAGGAACCCAGAGGCCATTTATTTTGGTTTTTAGTTTAGCTTGTCTGTTCTTTTCGGTCCGGATGCTTTATTGCGCATAATCTTGAGGAAATCCCCAAAAATCATGTCTCATGTGAATCTTGTTCAATTCATCAGTTTGTCAGAAAAATATATCATCTACAAGAAGAATTGCAATCTGGTAATGTGAAGTATGTTGTAGTCTGTACCTGTAGAGTGCATTTTTGCAGTGCTGGTATTTGTGGTCACTCTTTTGTGTTAGAAACAATGGATATATATTTATATTTTGTAGTGTCAGTACTTGAGAACAAAAGGTTCAGTTTTCAAACTTAAAAAAGTTCATCGCAAGCTGAACAACAAGTATGATTTGCTCCAACATGATTTTTTGTGTCTATTTTGGTAGCCCAACAAGATGAACCGTACACGCGAGGAACCTCCCGAGCGTAGCAACTCCTCCGTCCAAGTTGAGCGCTGGGCGCCGTCCAGGTCGAGCACTGGGTGCCGTCCAAGTTAAGTCATCCAACAACTATGTGGACTCGACCGTCCCCAGTCCAGCCCCGTGGCGTGGTGGTGGTCGAGTACATCTCTGCAAGTTCAGAATCGGGAAACAAGTAGGTTCAGACAAAAAATAAACTGTCAAACAACATGAGTTTTTTCAACATGTTCTTCCCTTTCTGGAAATTACATGTGATTATTCATTTCTTTTTGGGCCATACAAACAACAAAATCTCTGAGTGTTGGTTTCATTGCACAAATAAAGTTCACATCCATGCCTTTCAGACCTACATGTTCTACTTCTAGTTTTACTGACACACTCAGTTTAAGTTTCTTATTTTGGTTCAGTACAATTTCTTATTTTAGTTAAGTTCAGTACAATTTGTTCAATAAAAACATAGTACATCAAGCAATTCTATTGAGTGTTTTCTGTTGATATGTGCCCAAGAAACAAGAGATTCCTATTGAGTACAAGCTCCAAGTTTGCAAAATATATATGTCATATGATATATATTCTGTTCCTGTAGGAGGTTCAATGACTTCCATGTAGCAAGTTCAAGAGTTTAGTTTCGTGAAAAAAGTGATTTCTTGGTCAGGATTTTGCAGGATCTTTGGGTTAGCAATGGTTAATTGGCTTACCCCCGGTGCTTATCGGCAAGCGGGGCGCTGGGCTAGCCACAAGGCAATGCACCAGGTAGGGCGCGAGACGGCTGCCAAGCACAACATGAGCCTTTCCGACCCCATTTCCAGGTGCAGCGCCAGGGATCTCACTGTGGGGTGCGTGAAGGCACTAGCGACTCTGCTTCCATTTCTCTTCAGAAGTTTTGCTAACCAATTAGCCACTAATGTCAAACTGTAACCTTCCAATTTTACCGTTTGGTGGCTTAAGATGCTTTATGTTTTGTTGATCTACAGAGTGGCTATCTGAGAGCTATGTTGAACTTTCTTATTACAGTTTATACTTCTTTAAAAATCTGAGTTGATTCTAAATGTGTATTCCTCACCGGTTCTAAAAATCCGAGAGCATCCATCCAACTTTGCATCAGGATATACTATGTTGCTTCTTCGATTTCTGTATGGTTTTGTACTGAGTGCTCTCTCCTGCCTATTTTGGTTGACGCTCACGAATGGACAAAAAATGTATAGGA
The DNA here is from genome assembly GCF_018294505.1 of Triticum aestivum. Lineage (NCBI taxonomy): Eukaryota > Viridiplantae > Streptophyta > Magnoliopsida > Poales > Poaceae > Triticum > Triticum aestivum. The sequence continues at coordinate 527,847,356 of NC_057795.1, forward strand.
AATATTCTATTATTATTACTAGCATATAAGTACAGAAAAAAGTTCAACACGATGTCCCAGATAAGTTTGAAAATAAGCTCAAACAAAAAAACCATCCAAATTCAAAATGGTAAAAGTTCAAGTGGTAAAATGAGAGAAGTCCAGAATATCGTCGCAAAACAATGTTAAGTTCAAAAGAAAACAGGAAATTTATATCGAAAATATAGAATAAAGTCTAATATGTGAAAACACGCTCAATACAAAACCATACATACCTCCGTTCAAGTACTCATTTTCCTGAACATATATTCGTCCGTTCTACAAAGGAAAAATGGTTGAATTAAAAATATTGATTAGTACAAGTTAAAAATGGTGGTCCGTTCAGAATAAAAGAAATGACAGAAATTCAACTTATAAAAGTTCAAGCCAAAAGAAACCCCATGCAATTCAAATGAGAAAAGGTACAAGTCGTAAAATAAGAGAAGTCCAGAACATCGTTGTAAAAAAATGTTTAGTTCAAAAAACTAAAAAAATATTTTCTTTTTAAAAAGAATATCATTCAGTTCAATGATACAAACCATGCAAGTACAGGGCGACGATACAGTAAAACGCTGAAAACTTACGAGCAAAAATATTATCCAAAACAGAGCAAAGTCTAGTTAGTGAAAACATGCTTAGTACAAACCCATGCAAACATTAGTACAAGTACTCCCTTTTTGGAAACTTTCAAAATTACTCTCCGAAGAATGCATCAGTACAAACGCACACGTAGATCAGTACAAGTACTCTGTTTTTTCTGATGGAAAAACAACACGATGGGTCTCACCGTAATCCAAATTACTCTTCAACGGTTGCGAATTTGAGAAAATGTTCAACATGACTAAATTTCATATTTTTGATAGCTATCCAACGGTATTATTTGCCCCATTTCGACAAACTTTTAAAAAATCGCGTTCAAAATCAAATTTGACCGTATTCGAATTCATTTTTAAACCGTAAGGAATTAGAAAAACATTTCAACACGAAAAAATTGCGCATTTTCCGTAGCTTTCCAATGCCGTATCATTTGCGTCAATCCGACAAATCGTTTGTAAAAAATCGCGAAAATACGTTTCGCCCAGAATTTCACCGTTTTTCAAATTACTTTTAAATCATATAGAATTAGAAAAAACAATACATATATGGAAGATGCGGATTTTTACCAGCTTTCCAACGCCATCTTAGTTGCTCAATTCTGACAAACCGTTTGAAAATTAAGTCCAAAATATGATTCATGTTTTCGATTTTGAAAAAAACGGTTTTTTCAAAACTGCTCTTAAACCATAATGATTTTGAAAAAACGTTCAATATACTTGAAATATGGTTGTCAAGAGCTTTCCAACGATATATTACACATCCCGTTCTGACAAAAAAATTATAAAAAATTTTGAACTAAAAAAGACGATCTGGTAAACACAACTGAAAGCATCAGTTCAACCGCTTCGAAAGCATCAGTACAACCACCTGAAAACCGTCAGTTCAAAAGGGGTAACAGAATAATATTCTGTTACCGTAACAGAATATCCCATATATATATATATATATATATATATATATATATATATATATATATATATATATATATATATATATATATATACACACACACACAACACTATTCTAATCCCAGGATTAGAATAGTTATTTGGATCACAGCAGCCCTATAAGGGCTCGACAGGGTCCTCCTAAACTCCGGAGTTGGCATCGAACAGGAAAAAAAGCCCACATGCATCAGCCTCCCCGACCCACCATGCATCGCTAACTGCCCCACGACCCACCATCCATCACCACCGCCCCCAATCGGCGCCGCCGTCATCGCCTGGAGCGCGCCACCGCCCCCAACCGGCGCCGCCACTCTCCCTTGCCGCGAATTGCACCATCGTCCCCAACCGGCGCCGCCACTGTCCCTTGCGGAGGATCGCGCGGCGAGCATCGTCCCTCGCCTCGGATCGGGCCGCCTCCACCATCCCATGATGTGGATCGCGCCGCCGCAATCGTCACCAACCCACCTCCCATCGCCAGGAGCATGCCGTCGCGCGAGCTCGCTCCACTTTCCATCGCGACCTTCGTCCAACTGCCACTACGACCTTCTTCCCTCCACATCCACATACCACCACCGGAGCCTTGTCTCCCAAAGCATCTCTAGCCGCCGGCCGCACAGCCCCCGGCCAACTATCGAGCGAGAGTTCGACCCGCCCTTGCCCTCTTCTTGGCCGGCGAGCACGACACCGACTCCTATCAGATCCTAGCTTCGGGAGGTCATGGGGGTCACCATCTCCCACGGCCCTGGCGGGCTACTCTGCAGACGAGCTGGCTCCGGCCGTGCTCGAGGCTGCCGATGGTCTTCCCTGCTCCTCCGAGCTGCAACAACCACCGCTTGCCTCCATGGCCGAGGAAGGAGGACGCCGATGGTCCATTCTTTCCCATTCAGCTTTCTTTGCCATGGATGTGTGCATGTATGCTATGTGCGTGAGTGCGATGCAGACAATTTTGTAAAAAAAGCATTTTCTATTGGGTAAAAACAACTTGATGGTTGTTGAAGTTCACACATTTGTAGTGGTGACGTTCGGTGATTATGGAATGAGAAGTAGTGCGTGCAGTTTTGTGCCCATAAGGTGTTTGTGTTTATGTGCCATTGGCTTCTACACGCCCCTGATTTGGCTTTTACATTTTCCAGTGACTTGCAAAATAAACAAATCTGATGGATATATGCGGGCCAAAACACTTGTTCTAGTGAGTAGCAGAGAGGTGCCTTTTAGCGACCACGCACGTGAATTCTGTTTGCAGATTTCACTTGATGACATGTACAGAAGTTCAAATAGAAAAAACAGCCATATTCAATGTTTATAAAGATCAAATTTCGCCGATTTAAGAAAAAAATTAAGTCATGAAGTTCAAATTTAAAAACCAACAAGGTTCAATGCATACAAAAAATGTCGGCACACGACCTCCTCTGCCACACTGCTGCAGCCGCACCCTTTGAGCGCGTATAGCCATGGTTGCCCACCTCTACCCATGTACACCTCTTCCCTCGTCGTGCAGCCATGGTTGCCCACAAATTAAAATAAAGAGCACTTCCAAGGAGTTTATAAAAACTGATTTCCTCGTTTTCTAATAAAATTTAGAAGTTCAAATTTAAATAACTGAGCTATTCAACGTTATTTCCGTTACTATAATAAATAAAAACAAGAAGTTCAAATTAAAAAATTGGTGAAGTTCAGTGTTTTTCAGAAAACTTTGATTTTTCTCGTTACTAAAGAATAAAATCAAGAAGTTCAAATTAAACATATGGGAGTATTTCCATGTATACGGAAAACCCAAAACTATTTCTGTTTCTAGGAAAAATAAAAGTATGAAGTCAATTTAAAAAATGATTAATGCTTATTTAAAAAAATCTAAGAATTAAACTAAGAAGTTCAAATTAAAATAATTGAGAAGTTCAAACTTTATAAAAACTCAGTTTTTTTCTAGTTACTAAAGAAAAAAACCAAGAAGTCCAAACTAAAATAACGGAGTAGTTCAATGTATATAAAAAACTCAGATTTTTCTCACTACTAAAACAGTAAACCAAAGAGTTCAATTTATAATAGTAGAGCGGGTTGATGCTTTTTCTACAAAAATCGGATTTCTCCCGTTACTAAAGAATAAACCAAGAAGTTCAATTTATAATTATAGAATAGTTCAAAATTAAAATAACTCGGTTTCTATACATAAGCTTTTCCGTGTCGCCACTTTGCACCTTAGGGCACCGAATATGGAAAGGATCCACTAAAGAGAATTCTTATTTAACCGTAGAGAATTTGGAAAAAGTTTCAATGTCGGGAAGGAGCGAATTTGCAGCAGCTTTCCAATGCGATTTCATTTTCCTCATTCCGATAAACGGTTTAAAAATAGACTCGAAAATACGATTAAATTTTTTTGTATGAAGAAAATGGTTTTAAAAACTGCTCTTAAACCGTGTATATTTTGCCAAAAATATAAGTTGGGTCATGATACTCGTGTCCATAGCTTTCCAACGGTATATAGCAGACCCTATTTAGGCAATGTTGCGGGAAGTTCAACCTAGCACAGCGGGAAGTTCAGGTCGAACAACTCAGGCAGTAAAATCACAAAAAACGTGAGTTCTTCACGACTCGAGTGCAAAATCCGCCTATGAGCGAGATTCCTATCTAAAACGAGTACTTAGTTGCTAAACGGTTTAGAAATGCGACTGAAAATACGATCCACGTTTTTTGTATGAAGAAAAAATGGTTTTCAAAAAATTCCGATAAAGGTCGGGTTCGTACAGAGGGAAGTTCAGGCGCGTGTACAAACAAAAATACGTCACAGAAGTTCAACGTGAAAATAGCATGAAGTTCAACTACTACGCTGAATGAATTTCAGAAAAAAAACTTTCAAAATCGTCGCGAGTATGAAAAAATGATCAACACGGGAAAGTTGCGTGTTTACAGCAGCTTTCCATCGGTATATCACCCGCTCAATTCCCGTGAGTGGGATGGAGAGCTACGAGCAGTGGATGCAAATCTACGAGCAAAAAAATCACGTGAAAAACAGAGTGAAATTCAGGTACACGCACCGAAAAGTTCAGGTTCTTCACGCGGTGCATTTTCGAAGAATCTGTTTCACGGTAGAGGCAGAACGAATGATCTCGCCGTTTTCAGAACTACTTGAAAATGGCTAGGAATCAAAGAAAACCATCAACATGAAGAAGTTTCGCATTTTCCGTAGCTTTTCAACGGTATATTATTTGCCCAATTCCGATAAAGTTCGTAGAAATTACGGCGAAAATACTTTTTTTCGCCATTTTCGAAACTGACTTAAAACCGTGAAGAATTGGGAGAAACAATACATACCAAAAAGTTCCGCATTTGTTCAAGCTTTCCAGTGCCATATCATTTGCTGCATTCGGACGCACGGTTAAAAAATTAGCTCGAAACTATGAACTCGGTAGGACTTGGACCAATTTCTAAATTACTCTTAAACCATTCAAAATTAGAAAACAACTTTCCAGATGAAAAAGTAGCGCATTTTTATAAGCTTTCCAACGCCATAGCATATGCCTCCATTGGATTAGCCGTTTAGAAATGACATCGAAAAAACGAACTCAGCTGTTCGGTTTACAAAATTTTATGTTTTTTCAAATTACTCTTTAACCATAGGGAATTAGAAAAAACTTTCAACATGTGGAAGGAGCGGTTTTGCAGCAGTTTTCCAACGCTATATTATATGCCTCATTCTAATAAACGGTTTAGAAATGCGATTGAAAATACGATTCACGTTTTTTGTGCGAAGAAAAAACGGTTTTTAAAACTGCTCTTAAACCGCTTATATTTTGCCAAAAATTTAAGTTGAATCATGATATTGCTGTCCATAGCTTTCCAACAATATATAGCAAGCCTATTTGGGTAATGTTGCGGGAAGTTCAACCTAGTTCACAGAGAAGGTCAGGCGCATTACTCAGGCAGTTCAGGTTGTGATCAGAATAATGTTTATATATATATATATATATATATATATATATATATATATATATATATATATATATATATATATATATACATATACTTGGCGTATCACATATTGTTGTTTCTAGAAATTGCTGTATCACGTATCGCCGTATCGGTATCGCCGTATCGGTGCAACGTAGTCGCCCACACAGGCAGGGCGACGGCTTAAAACCGCATCATGGAAAGAGGTTAAAAACTGTTCGTACATGAGTTAACTGTACCAGTGCCAGCTCTCGGATGACTCCGGGGACCTCGGGTAAGAGACTCCGGATAAAGCCCACTCCGGTCTACCGGCAATGACCCCGAGGTCGACCCCTCCGACGACAACCAACGTCGCGACAAGGACTGCAACTAGCTCTTAATTTATCCCAACATAGTGTTATAGCTTAATTTATGTTGTTTTATCGTTAATAATGTTCAACATTTCATGCTAGAGTCGAAATTTGTGCAATGAACTATGTATTTATGTTCATGTTTGATTTGCTTTTCAAATTTTTGATCACCAACTTTTGGTCTGCTGGAAAAGCAGAATCTTTTCTTGATACTTAAAACCTATATCTCCATCCGCAAAAACAGTTTTTGTCATCAAATTACAGGGTTGTTGTTAAAGATGCTCTTAATCAATATGCTATTTGTAAGCGCCAACCAATGGAAAATTCATTTTTTTATCAGACCAATGGAAAAGTTCTAATCTCACATAGTTTTCAACATTTTTTTAACATGTTAAGTCCATTTGAATTTGACTGAGAAAGATGGTACAATGGAGATATTTGATGGTACGATGGAAAGATGAGCCGAAGTTGGGTACTGAAATTGTTCCCAACTCACGTTCAATATCACCAGTTGTCGTTCCTGGTCATGCATGCCTTCCGCTAATATACCATACAAATCACAGCAAAATTTGAATTCGCAAAATACGTATAAAGGTGGAAACGCAGAACCCTGCGACCAGTCACCCAACACCCGCAAAAAAAACACCCTGAAAATTTCGAGCTGGCGCCTCAATTTCAGACGCGCCCCGCCACTCCAGGAATCGGCGCCTCCCGCCAGATCATCGATCCGCGGCACCTCTCCCCCGGATCCCCATCTTGACCGTCCACTGTATCCGCATCGAACGGCAGGAACACGCCTCCTCCCACCTCTCGTCCCCGTTAAAATCCCCACCCCCTTCCTGCAAATCACCACAGCAATCACCACCGCTCCTCCACCTCCATCCACTCGCAGCTCGAACCAAGGCTAGTTCGTCAGCCATGTCCGGCCGCGGCAAGGGAGGCAAGGGGCTCGGCAAGGGCGGCGCCAAGCGGCACAGGAAGGTGCTGCGCGACAACATCCAGGGCATCACCAAGCCGGCGATCCGGCGCCTCGCCAGGCGGGGCGGCGTGAAGCGCATCTCCGGCCTCATCTACGAGGAGACCCGCGGCGTTCTCAAGATCTTCCTCGAGAACGTCATCCGCGACGCCGTCACCTACACCGAGCACGCCCGCCGCAAGACCGTCACCGCCATGGACGTCGTCTACGCCCTCAAGCGCCAGGGACGCACCCTCTACGGCTTCGGCGGCTAGGCTCGTCCTCGCCCCCCTCCAAATTCCGATGTGCTTATCCGCCTGTGCGCAGGAGTCTTGCTGTCGAGAAAACTTAGCTGAAATGAATTCCCCATGTTTATCTCTGATGTTTCTAAGTAGGATTAGATGTATCGTGAAACGAAGCTGGTCGCACCTGAAGTTTGAATCCAATCTTGTGTCTACGCAAATATTGTGGCTGTGGTTTTGTTGTGATTTTTACTGCTGCGCCGTTGCAATTGTGGTGTGTCGGTTGTTCCTTTGCAAGATTTGGTTGATAGTACTGAAGTACAGAATGAAATTTCCCGAGTTCAGTCTGCATCTCAGACATTGTAGATTTGCCATTCTTGAACGGGTCTACGACGTGAACTAATGACTGAATCATGTAGTCCGTGTCAGTAACCAGGAAAGACCATTTGCTATATTTCTTCTTATTTTCTGTGACTGTGGAAATGTTCACAGTGGTATGTTGAAACATTAGCAGCAATACCATTTCTTACTAGCTTATCAGCATATACCACTGTGATGTTCTAGAATAAGAGAGTTTACTTCATCTTCAAACCTGGGAACATCAGTTGCTTACTTGATGCCCTTACAGCAGTGCGTTAGAGCCAGGGCCAGAGCCAGCAAAAGCCTGTATTAGTAGGTTTATTTTTCAATCATGAGGGGAGGTGTCAAGTAGCGAGCAATAACCGCACTGTCGGTCGATGGTGCTTTTTCGGAGGCGGATGGATCAGCAGCAGCGGGGATGGTGCTGAGACGAAGTGACGGTAGCGTCATCTTTGCAGCGTGTCGGTGTATTTTCAACTGCAATGACGCCCTAGAAGCTGAACTACATGCTCGAATGCAAGGGATGGCACTTGCTATTGAGCACGGTGAGACTGATTCGTCAGAAGCTTTCATGGCATTGAGAGGGGACAATCTTCGGTATTCTGCTTATGGACATTTGGTGGCTGAGATTCAGCGGCACATGGGTGTAAGAGAGTTTATTCCATCGAAAATTAAGCGTGAACAAAACAGGGTAGCAGATCGATTGGCTTTGTATAGTCGTAGGGAGAGTACTACTGCTGTATGGCTAGGTAGAGGTCCACCTTGCGTGGAGGAACTATTGCCTCTTGATTGTAACCTTGTGATTCTGGAATAAAATCTCTTTTACCCTCGCAAAAAAAAAGTAGCGAGCAATGACCTGTGAATCCTAGAATCCTAAAAAAGTTAACTCCGGTAAGCAATGGAAATGGGAGGACTAGTGATGCGTTGGGTCAAGTGTCTCCTGAGTTATCTTCAGATATCCAAAATGGTTCAGATGAAGAATACTCCCTCCGATCTAGTTTGTGCTTAGAAGACACGTTACAAAGTACAAATCAATCATTCTGAAGAACAGCAATGCAGCAAGCATAGGAAGTTGGATTGATATCCACAGCGAATTAGTGACCGCTCTTGTCCATTAGACATATTATAGGATTTCAATACATTCTTTCTAGAAGCAGCGAGGCAAATGCCATGTAGTGTGTGAGGGCGAAGATAAGAGCATCTCCAGCCATGCTTCCAACGGCCCCCTCCCCCCTCCCCCCCACCCCCTTTTTTGTCGCCGCCGCCAAAAATTCAGCCAAGAACCTGGTGCGCTGGGGGGCGCCTGGGGGCGTCGGGAAACATATTTTAGCGCGAACAGGAATGGGCGCGCCGAGTCAGTGACTCGCCGCCTTCGTCATCCTCATCGCCTCAGTTCCCACGGGAATCAATGCCAAGGCTGCCGCACTGCCGTGCCGGTCAACCTTCCATTGATGCCTCACAGGCGGCGAACTGAAGGCGCCGCGTCGCGTGTCCCGTCTGCTCCCGCCACGCGGTACCCTAGCGGGCAGCCTCTCACCGCCCATCCTCGGCTATAAAACCCGACCTCATTGGTGAACGCCACAACTCACCACCGACGCCCCTCTCACCACAACTCGCCCCCTCTGGCCACCGAAGCCCCTCTCCCCCGCTCTTCCCCGCCGACGAGCAATGACCGAGCGTTACCCAGGCGACATCGCGGCGGTGAACGACTTTGGCCGACGCCATCTACGCGAGGACGAGGCACGCCTCCTCTACGAGGCCCACTACCCGGCGCCCTCGGACATGCGGGTGCCGGGCTCGTGGAGGCTGAGCGCCGATGGCGTCCCGGTGCCCCCGGTGCCAACCGGTGCAAAACGGTGCGCCAAGATAGCGCGCCTCCGCTCGTCGCTGTCGGAGGAGAAGCGAAACGAGCCGAGGTACGCCTCCCACAGACACACGTTGTGGACGATGTACTTCGACCACCGCCACGCCGATCAGGTCGCCTCCACAAACGGCGTCCTGCCCCGCGGCCGCCTCATATCCGACGGGCGGCGCGAATTGTGGGGCGTGCCCGACCGCACCCTCAAAGTTGTCCTCGACCACATCGAGGCCGGATACACGTCGTGCCTCGAGTACCCGACGCCCCTGTCCTTCGCTCACTGCCGCGGTAGTTCCTGGAAGCCGCGGCGAATGGAGATGGCAACCTCCTCGTCGTCGGGCTCCGTTGTCTTTCCTTCGGGTCGCCGGTGCTCCGCCCCGTCAAGTCAGAGCCGCAGGAGACGCCACTTGGGCGCCGCGGGTGCGGCGTCCTCGTCATCAACGAGGGCGGCCGCCCCTCCCCTCATTCCTACCGCCTTGTCCGGCCGAAGACCGAGCCAGGGTTGCTCCCCATGAAGAAGGAGCACGAGGGCATGGCCGCCGACGATGAGACCGCCCTTAAGTGGGCGAAGGCGGACTACTTCCGCGAGCAGATGGAGCGCCAACACTGGGCCTACGAGGAGATCAAAGCTCGACGCCGCGGACGCGACGAGGGCGTCATCGTCGTCCTCGACAGCGACGACGAGGACGCGCCCGGGCCGTCCAACCCTCCGCGCGTCGGTGACCTTGGCCAAGGGTGCAATAGGGACGGCGGCGGCGCCGGCGGGATGCAGGGCGACGGCGACGATGACGACGACGATGGCTACTACACCCGGTTCTACGGGCTCCTCGACATGTAGAAGGCGGGCGGCGGTAGCGGCGTAGTAGGGCTAGGCATAGTTGTTTTTAAATCATGTTTTTTGTTTTTTGTACAAATTTGAATGAAATCACCGAGTTTGGATGGATTCTGTGTCGTGTTTGTGCCGATTTGAGGGCGACCTGGGGGCGGCGGCTGGGATCACGTTCGCCCCCACGCCGGTTTGGCCCCAGGAGGCAATTTTTCGGCGTCTTGGGGAGGGGGGGGGGTCGAACGGCTGGAGATGCTCTAACACGCAGTTCTTCCATGCCAGTGCCTCGCATCGCCGGCGCTGCAATGCCGTTTGCGTCCTAGATGTTGATGAAGGAAATATGTCCTAGAGGCAATAATAAAGTTGTTATTTTATATTTCCTTATACATGATAAAGGTTTATTATTCATGCTAGAATTGTACTAATCGGAAACTTAAATACATGTGTGAATACATAAACAAATACCATGTCTCTAGTAAGCCTCTACTAGACTAGCTCGTTGATCAAAGATGGTTAAGGTTTCCTAACCATGGACATGTGTTGTCATTTAATAACGAAATCACATCATTAGGAGAGTGATGTGATGGACAAGACCCATCCGTTAGCTTAATATAATGATCGTTCAATTTAATTGCTATTGCTTTTTTCATGTCAAATACATATTCCTTCGACTATGAGATTATGCAACTCCCGGATACCGGAGGAATGCCTTGTGAAAGAACATGTGGTGCCCCCATGTTTGGTTTTAGGTAATTAATGACAATCTCTATGGACTAATGGTTGCCTTGATTTATATTTGAAGGGTTTATCCTTAGGTTTTTCTTGAAGTCCATGTGTTGGTTTCAAGGAGTTTATGAGTTGACCAAGGTGCTATTAAGGAATTATCCAAAGGTTGGTCATGTGAGTGTTGAGCTTATTTCAAGCATGTCTTGAAGAAGAAGATTGTGTGATTATTCATGTTTACCTTCAAGACATCATCCAAATGAAGAGAGTTGGAAAGATTCAAGGTTGATCAAGACTAAGTCAAGAGTGAATCAAGTTGATCAACTCACAAAGCGTAGAAGATGTATCGAGAGGGACCAAGTGATCCATGGTATGGTAAGAATTGTCCATTGCACTTTGTGTACTAACCCATGGTCTATTTGAGAGTTCTGTGTGGGGTTAGGTATGTGTCCATGGGCTTGCGTCAAGAGGAAGATATCATACAACCCATGGAAAGGATGACATCAAGTGGTGATCGTCATCAAGATTGCCGTGTGCAAGTTCAAGTGGAGCATCACGAAGAGATCAAGTTCTTGAATCTTACCATCCATTGTGGTGTCAATGGACTTGTGAAGATGTGCCGAAGAGTGGCTCACCCATAGTGGACTATGGGGAAGCAATCATCTAGTCTTCATCGAGCCAACGCAATCAAGAAATGTGGTCCAACTTGAGGGAGTCAAGATCATCATCATCTAGCTTAGGTGGACCATGTGCAAGGCTGTAAGTGCATCTAGTGCCACCCCTAGTTGGTTTTGGAGTATTGACAACAAACCTGGTTGAGAGACTAATGTGTTTGTGAGAATTGCAGGATAACACAGGCAGTAGTCCCTCATTGATTCAGTTTACCTACCGGAAATGACCCCTAAAAATGTGTGAAGACATTGAAGACAATGGTGGTCTGTGAAGCTATTCACGTTGAATACTATGACACGAGAAGACATTGAGTGAAGACTATGGAGCGCGAAGACTTAGTTGTTTCGTTGTTTCCTTTTCTTCTGTGTTGAGTCATAGGAACCACCACACTGTTAAGTGAGGTCCAAGTGAACAAAGTCAGAGTAACTGAAGTGATGCTCAACCAAATCCTATGTCTTCGAGCGAAGACAATGAGTGCAAATCTTATCCAGAGTCGGATAAGTCAGCTTTACTTGTAGCCCAAGTCAAGCTGCCGCGTGTGTTTGAAATCTGACCATTGTGACATGTGTCAGTTCCTTAGCGACCCAGGGTCATTTTGGACAAATCAGGTTGGGTTGCCAAATGGCTATAAATAGCCCACCCCCTACACCATAAATTGGTGGCTGCTACACGACTTTTGTCGTTTTGAGAACAACCCACCTCCTAAGCTTTTGAGAGAGAATCCTTGCAAGGACAAAGCCCAAACCACCCAGAGCTCAAAGAGAGTTTGGCATCACTGAAGTCCTTCTGTCCACGTGATCTGAAGACTTGTTACACTTGAGGATTGTGAATCCTCCAGCCAGTTAGGCGTCGCGTCTGAGCATCCAAGAGCCATTGTGGATTGCCGGTGAACGAAGTCTGTGAAGGTTTGGAAGTCTACCTTGAAGACTTACCAGAGTGATTGGGAGGGGACTAGGTGTCCTTAGCTCAAGGGGAATAAGGTGAAGACGCGGTCTTCTGAGTTGAATCTCAACCTCCCTAACCAGACGTACAGTTGTCACAGCAACTGGAACTGGTCGAACAAATCCCTGTCCTCCTGAAGCTACTGGTTCTATCTGTCACTTCCCTCTACTTACAGTTTGTCTTCGTGAAGTCATTGCCTGCTTGCATTATCTGTTTGACTTCACTATGTGACTACCTATTCTGATTGGCTTCATTCTATCTTCCATCCTGATCTTTACTACCTAGCTGCTATTAGTCTCCGTGCTTTCACTTCATTGAATACTTGACTATGGCTTGTCTAGTGTAGTCTACCTTCCGCTGCATACGAATAGTGTTGTTTCTATTGTTTGTCTTTGAAACTTCCATGTTTTGAAGACTTTCATAAAAATCGCCTATTCACCCCCCCTCTAGTCGATAACTAGCCCTTTCAATTGGTATCAAAGCAAGGTACTCCCTTGTTCTGTGTGATTCGGTTTAACCACCTGGAGTTTTAGCTATGTCGACTGGAGGGATAATCAAAGTCTCCGCTACGTGCCCCATCTTTGATGGCACTGAGTATTCCTACTGGAAGAATAGGATGCACATGCATCTTGAAGCCATTGATGTCGACCTGTGGTACGTCGTCAAGAATAGCGTTCCCAAGACTGGTGAAGGTGTCACCCCTGCTGATGTCAAGAAGTTCATTCAACTAGACTCTACAGCCAAGAACATCACCTGTGGTCATCTGACCAAAGGACAATATGGTTGTGTGAGTGCTCTGGAAACGTCAAAGCTAGTCTGGGACTGGCTCTCCAAGGTCAATGAAGGCGTCTCCACTCAGCGAGATCAACGGATCAGTACTCTCCGCAACCTCTTCAACCGCTTCAAGAGACATGACAACGAGAATGTCCAGCTTACATTTGATCGCCTCACTGATATCACAAATGAGCTCCAAGCATTCGGCACCACTGAGATCACGAAGCATGAAATAGTGAAGACACTACTGAGATCTGTGGACAACTCATTTGACACCTTAGCCCTGATGATACAAGAATTCCCTGACTTCAAGACACTCGATCCGTCTGACATACTCGAGAGGCTCAACACACATGAGTACCAGCTATCTAAGAAACGAGATATCTATGGCCCCAACTATGGCCGAACTCGCGCTTTGAAGGCAAAGGCTGCTGCTTCCTCATCTGAAGAAGAATCTGACTGCAGTTCTGGTGATCCTAAAGACATTGGAAAGGAGCTTGCCATGCTTGTGAAGAAGCTCCAGAAATTCACCAAGAAGAAAGGCTTCAGAAAGTCTTCACGATCCATCTCAAGGAATGATGAAGCTTCTGACCACAAGAAGAGAACCTACCACAAGTGCAAGAAACCTGGTCACTACATCTCTGAGTGTCCACAGTGGGACAATGAGAAGAAGAAGAAGAAGAGCAAAGAATATGATTCTGATGACAAGAAGAAGAAGAAATCTTCCAAGTCTTCTTCCAAGTCTTCATCACACAAGAAGAGCTCATCTGGCAAGGCCCATGCTTTTGTTGGCAAGGAAATGGATTCAGAGGAGGAGTCTGCTTCTGAGGAAACGGAGGTGCAGTCTGAGGAAGAGTCTGACTCTGGTGTTGCGAGTCTGGCTCTAGCTACAGCCTACGTCGCCAAGTCCATCTTCAACACTGAAGACAATGGCTCCATCACCAACACTGATGATAATGACAAGGATGACTCACCTCCCACCTACTGCTTCATGGCACGTGGTGCCAAGGTAAAATCACGCGATGCTTACTTTCAAACATCTAGTGAAGATGACTCTGATGGTGAATCCAAACCTAGTTACAAAACACTTGCTAAAATTGCAACTGAACAACAGAAAGCTATGGAACATACTTAAAAACTGTTAGACAAAAGCGATGACCTGTTGGATGCAGAAATGACCAAGTCTCAGTCCTTAATTGAAGATATCAAAAATCTTCATGTTAAGTACCAGGAACTTGAAGGTCGACATGAATCGCTCTCAACTTCTCATGAAAAGCTTTCCTATGATTATCTTCAAAGGAAGCAGGAACTTGAGAAATTGAGATCGGCTCATGAAGATCTTCGAAAGGATCGAGTCACTTCGCGCTCAATAGATCAGTCCCGCTCAGGAAGGATTTGAACCACCATGCCTAAAATGCATTGAGCGTGATAACACTACCTCTGTTGCTGAATGTTCTACTGCTACTCCTGTTGCAATATCTTCAACTGCTGATGTGGTAACTGACCCCTCTGTTGAGGATACCACTACTATTGCTAATGAGAATGCCAGGTTGAAGACACTGCTTGAGACAGGGATGTACAAAAGTCTCAAAGGTCATCAAACATTATGTGATGTCCTCAAAAAGCAGATTCTGAACCGAAACCCTAGGAAAGAGGGTGTTGGGTTCGAGAGGAAAATGAATGTTGATGGGTCCTACTGGAAGCCTGAGCAGTACCCCAAAACCACATGTGTTGCTGCGAAGGAACCTTCAGTAGATCCATCCACCTTATCTGGTTTCACTTGTGCTAACCCCATTATCATTGATGAATCCTTTGATGCAAACTATAAACTATTTAAGAATCAGAATGGTGAAGTGTTTGCCAGGTATATTGGTACTAACTGCAGGAATGGACCACCTATGAAGAAGATATGGGTACCTAAAAGTTGTCTTGAGAATCTTCCAGTGAATGTCATCATGACACCACCTGTGAAGAAGACAAACCCCATACCAAAGGCTTCATATGGTCCTAAAGCTTCATACAGACCGTGGACTCATCCGAGTCACCCTAACGTCAATGTTTTGCAGGGAAATCATACTCAGACCCATGAATATGAGCGTGTTTCATTAAACCGCTATGTTCATAGAACTAAGAACTTTTCTGCTTATTCATATGAGTATTATTCACCTCCTGCAAGGCTATTTACTAGGGCTCCAAAGCCGAAATTCTCAGATGCTGCACTTAGACTCACTGCTTCTAAGCCACCCCTAAAAATGTGGGTGGTTAAGAAAACTTAACTCCCTTTTGCAGGGAAAGGTCTCCATCCGGAAAACTAAGGCGTCCAAAACAGATGCTGGGGACCTTAAACATCTTGTGGGGCGCAAGATAAAATTCCCAAATGGCTATGACACCTCGTACTTTAGAATGGATTATGGACAGTGGATGCACTAATCACATGACTGGCGATTGAAGTCTTCTGATGGATTCAACGCTACATCCATCAAACAAAAGTCACATCACATTTGTTGACACCGGTAAAAGCATGGTATTGGGTCTATGTAGAGTTGCAATATCAAGGGATCAACACATGGATAAAGTGATGCTTGTTGAATCCCTTGGTTTCAACTTAATGTCTGTCTCAATGCTTTGTGACCTAAACATGATTGTGCTATTTGGAAAATATCGATGCCTTGTGCTAATGGAATCTGACAAGTCTCTAGTATTTGAAGGATATCAGAAAGATGATCTGTATATGGTAGATTTCTCAGCAGGACCACAGATGGCCGTATGTCTTCTAGCAAAAGCTTTAGAGTGCTGGCTTTGGCATCGAAGGCTAGGGCATGCTGGCATGAGGAACTTGCACACTCTCGCGAAGAAGAAGCATGTCGTGGGTATCGAAGGCGTCAAGTTAAAAAAGGATCATCTATGTGGTGCCTGCGAAGCTGGAAAGATGACCAGGGCCAAGCATCCCTCGAAGACAATCATGACTACATCTCAACCTTTCGAGATGCTACACATGGACTTATTTGGCCCTACTCACTACTCTACTCTCAATGCTACTGCTTGTCTCTATGGCTTCGTCATTGTTGATGATTACTATTGATATACTTGGGTGCATATAATCCTCTACAAGACTGAAGTGCAGGATGTCTTCAAATGCTTCGCAAATCGTGCCATGACGAACTATGGCATCAAGATCAAGCACATCAGAAGCGACAACAGCAATGAGTTCAAGAACACCAGCCTCGACCTGTATCTGCATACCCTGGGTATTACTCATGAGTTCTCTGCTCCTTACACACCTCAGCAGAATGGCATCACAGAGCGCAAGAACATGACTCTTATTGAGATGGCCCGAACGATGCTTGATGAGTACAAGACTCCACAGAAGTTCTGGCTTGAAGCCATTGATACTGCATGCCACGTCATCAATCGTGTTTATCTTCACAAGCTTCTGAAGAAAACATCCTATGAGCTCCTAACTGGTAAGAAGCCGAATGTAAGGTACTTCAGAGTATTTGGTGCTAAGTGCTGGATCAAGGATCCACATCACACTTCAAAATTTGCACCGAAAGCACATGAAGGTTTTATGCTTGGTTACGGAAAGGATTCGCACTCCTACAGAGTCTTCAACCTCTTTCACTATAAAGTGGTTGAAACTGTAGATGTGCGGTTCGATGAGACTAATGGCTCGCAAAGAGAGCACCTGCCAAATGTGCTAGATGAAGTACCTCCAAGTGAATCTATCAAGCAGATGGGAATTGGAGATATCATACCTTTTGAGAATCAAAGTGAAGAGGAGCTTATCATTTCTGCACCTAATCAACCTGAAGACAATGCTCAGCCTGAAGACAATCCCCCAAATGATGACATTGATCAGCAAGAGCAAAATCCTCGTCCTGTTCATCCTCGTGTTGCAAATGAAGTTCAGATTGAGAAGATAATTGATAGCTTGAATGCACCTGGTCCACTCACTCATTCAAAAGCAACTCAAAGAGCAACATAGCTAACCAATTTCTGTGGGTATTTTGCATTCGTCTCAATCTCTGAACCGAAGAAAGTTGATGAAGCCTTCATGGAACCTGAATGGATTCAAGCTATGCAAGAAGAGCTTCAATAGTTCGAGCTGAGTAATGTGTGGGAATTGGTCAAGCGTCCTGATCCTCGGAAGCACAATATCATTGGCACCAAGTGGATATATCGCAACAAGCAAGATGAGCATGGTCAAGTGGTCAGAAACAAAGCTCGTCTCGTTGCACAAGGTTACACTCAAGTGGAAGGAATTGACTTTGATGAAACATTTGCTCCGGTGGCAAGGCTTGAAGCCATTCGCATACTGCTTGCCTATGCAAATCATCACAACATCCTTCTGTATCAAATGGATGTGAAGAGTGCTTTTCTCAATGGAATGATAGAAGAAGAAGTATATGTCGCACAATCTCCTGGCTTTGAAGATCCAAAACATCCTGATATGGTATGCAAGCTCAACAAGGCACTGTATGGCCTCAAACAAGCCCCTCGTGCTTGGTATGATACGCTCAAAGACTTCCTGAAGAGTAAAGGCTTCAAACCTGGTTCACTAGATCCTACACTCTTCACGAAGACATATGATGGTGAACTGTTTGTGTGCCAAATCTATGTGGATGACATTATCTTCGGCTGCACCAACAAGAAATACAGTGATGAGTTTGGTCACATGATGCAAGAGCAATATCAGATGTCCATGATGGGTGAGCTGAAGTTCTTTCTGGGTCTCCAAATCCGTCAGCAACACAATGACATCTTCATATCTCAAGAAAAATACCTCAAAGATTGCCTGAAGAAGTTTGGAATGCAAGACTGCAAAGGATACACGACGCCAATGCCAACCAAAAGTCATTTGGGTCCCGACGACAATGGTAAAGAGTTCAATCAAAAGGTACACTGCTCCATGATTGATTCTTTGCTTTATTTATGTGCATCTAGGCCAGATATAATGCTTAGTGTTTGCACATGTGCCCGATTCCAAGCGGCACTAAAGGAATCGCATCACTTAGTTGTGAAGCGAATCTTTAATATTTGGCTTACACCCCAACACTAGGATTATGGTATCCAAAGGGCTCAGAGTTTGATCTAGTTGGATTCTCAGATGCTGATTATGCTGGTGACAAGGTTGATCGCAAGTCCACATCAGGCACATGTCACTTTATAGGATGATCACTTGTCTGTTGGTCTTCAAAGAAGCAGAACTGTGTATCTCTCTCCACTGCTGAATCTGAATACATTGCTGCGGGGTCTTGCTGTGGTCAGCTTCTTTGGATGAAGCAAACTCTCAAGGACTATGGTATACACCTGAAGAATGTGCCACTCTACTGCGACAATGAGAGTGCCATCAAGATTGCAAACAACCCAGTTCAACACTCGAAGACAAAGCACATTGAGATTCGTCATCACTTTCTCAGAGATCATGTTATGAAGGAAGATATTGATATCATTCACGTCAACACTGAAGAGCAATTGGCTGATATCTTCACAAAGCCCTTGGATGAGAAAAGGTTTTGCAAGTTGCGGTGTGAGCTAAATATCTTGGAATCCTCAAATGTCCTGTGAACTGGACACACATCCTAACACTTATGCATTTTGATGACTTAGATGTGCAACACACAAAGTAACGTATATCTTCAATCAATGAAGACATACACTCTAAGTGTGAATACATTAATGCGGAATTTGACTTCGGAGCGCCACAATAATTGTGCACCGTGTCTGGGTCTAATACTTCCTATACGGCGGGTAACACCACCACTAAACTTTTGTTTTGAAGTGTTTCCCTTGGCGTTATATTTGCGAAGCTTTCATCTTGATTTATCTTCATCGTGTTGATTTGATCTTATGCTAGGTATATACATATTTGTGTTCTGTCCTCTACAGCATTCACTTATAGCTATGACTTCGTACTGAATCTTTTGATCTAAGTGAATGTGATCAGACCCTAACCTATCTATGCTTCTACCTCAACTCTATCTATCCAAATCATATGCATTCTATTGAAAACTGTCGATTGTCTTCACTGAACCTTGTCAGCCGAAGTCAATCTGACAAACATTTATATCTGTTTTTAATGCTATATCCTTACTGCCTGAAAACAGGAGAATTCGGAACGACCACCCCAACAATCCAGGCATGCGTGGGAACATGGAACAACTTCCAAGGTGTTGCATGCTTGCCACGTGCCCTTCAGATGTGAACCGCTAGGGGCACCTGCGTAATTGCACTGTGCCATCTCTTTCCTTATAAATACCCGTCACATCTCCGTCAAATATTCTTCTTCCACCTCGCCACCTCTCGCAAACCCTAGCGTCTCCGCTAGCTCTCGACGACGCCGGCGACGAAGCGCTTAGCTGTCGCAACTTCTCCGACGCTGTCCTCACACCGACCGTGGACCTTGTCCTCTTCGCCGTCGCCATAGGTGTCCTTTGTCACCAAGTTAGGGCACGGAAGATTGAACTGCTCGGCCTCCAACTTCGCTCCATCTAGCAGTTCTTTGTGTGGTAATTAAAATTCACCTTTTACGGTCTTTTCGATCTGATAGATTCATCCTTCTTTACCAAAAGTGGTTTCTAGATCTCCAAAGCTGAATCTATCTCTTTGTGCATCTCATACTATGCCTAGTCTATTCACTTATGCTTCTCTACAAGTTAGATTCCTCACTTGTACTTATTCTTGGATTCGTACAAATTTGGAACCAACTTTCATCAAATAAGTGAATGTCTTCGCGCTATGAGGTCAATGTCTTCAAACTGATTTATCTTCAAAATCTTCTGAGAATGCATATGACCTCTTCCCCTTCCCTCGCACCACTAATGCTATCACATGTACATGTCCGTGGGAGAATCCCTTGGTTCTTATAGTCTGCATTCGTTTGCAGAATTCTTACAGAGTCACATCAATTCTCTCGAAGCCAGTTCTTGTCTGACCAGCCGTCGGAAGCCTTAGCAAGTACTGAAGCCTTTCAGGTTAAGCTTCATGGCCACTGAGAAGTCAGCAAGAAAGGGTGCCAGACAGCGCCATGGGAACACCTCCAAGGATTTGCCTCCAGATTTGCATGAATTGTACAAAACAGACCCAGAGGAAACCTATGGAGGACGCAAGAATCGAATCCAATGGATTCGAAGATATTGGGCAGAGGAATGGTTCAAGTACCGATTCGTCACGGCTGAGTATGCTGAGAAGAATGCCATCAAGCAGACCCGGGGAGATATTGTATACAAAAATCTTCAACCCTAGTCCCGTTCTGAAGCCATTCAACGAGAATTCTATCCGTGCATGGTTCGTGGACCGCAGCCAGAGAACGCTGACCCTTCTTCTTTGCTGTGGTGCCGTGAAGACCATCTGTTCAAGCGCAAGTTTCAGTTCACCAAAGACTCTGCTACAAAGAACAAGAAGGCATTAGGACTTGACTTCAACCATGGTCCTTCTTCACCTCGGGAAGATGGCACCTATGAAGCCAATGAAAATAGGATTGGCCCCTTCTACAACCTCGCCGGCCTCATCACACACATTGCCGTCCAAGGTGCAAACATGTATCATTCTGGTGATGATGCTGATTCTGATGATGCACCAGCTCCACCTCCTCAGCCACCGAAGCAAAAGAAAGCTAAGGCTTCAAAACCAACTGCTGCACCAAAAGCTTCTTGAGTGAAGCCATTGACAACTGCCCCTCCCGCTCCAAGTAACACCTCTGAAGATCTCTCTCGCATCTCCAAGAAGCGCGAGAAGCCACAGAAGAAAACTGTTCAGAGATCCAGTCAAGCACTAACACCAGCTGCCGTTCTGAGGAACGAATCTGAAGCCATTGATCTATCTTCAGATGAGGAGTTTGGTAACGGTGCTCTTGAGAAACTGATAAAGAGCAAGCAAGATGCGGAGATCTTCAATGATCTGCCCCTCTTCAATGTGAACATTTTGGACAATTTCATTGATGAGTGGTTTGACAATCAAGATCTCAGTTTTGATGATCTTCAGCTCCCCATTGGC
Source organism: Triticum aestivum (assembly GCF_018294505.1). NCBI lineage: Eukaryota > Viridiplantae > Streptophyta > Magnoliopsida > Poales > Poaceae > Triticum > Triticum aestivum. The sequence goes on from NC_057795.1 coordinate 527,868,560, forward strand.
ATCAGCGTCGCCTTCCAATGCGCAATTGCTCCTGAGCTGGCTCTGGCTCAGTGAATTGTTGAATTGAAGAACAAGATTGACTTTGAGAAAGAGCAGTTCAAGAAACATGTGGCCAAGCTTAGTGTGGCTGATGTTCAGAAATTCAAGCTGATGCTGAATGATCTCAAGGAGGCGTTTCGTAAGAAACGCAAACAAGCCAAAGGTTCAAGAGGGCGCATGAAGAATCTTGGTGCCAAGTGTGTTCAAGCTTACAATGAAGCTGAGAAGCACAAGGCACTTGGGCGTCCAGGCATTGACCCCAAGATGGCTGCCAAGAAGAAGAAGTCTACTGTGGCCCCAACTGAAGCTCCAAGGTCGGAAGAACCTCACATTGTCTTCCCAGCCAGGATGACAAGCTCGAAGCCCCACAATGGTTTCAGAACAGAAGAAAATCAAGGCTGCTGAAGCCGAAGCCACAAAGCGAAAAATCAAGAACACCACTGATGATGCACCCCCCCAAGAAGAGAGATCGGGCTGCTCCCAAAGAGCCCCTTGTTGTTGAGCCCATTGCTTTTGCTCATCCTGCATCTGAAAATCAAGAGCGTCAGTTGATAGTTCATGAGTCTGCTTCCACAGAGGCTCCTGAAGCTCAAGAAATTCCAGTTGTTGACCCCATCGCGACTGAAGACATTGGTCCTCAAGACAATGTCGAAGATGATGAAGTCCTTCCTCAGATTGAGCACCCAACGATATCATCGCCTGTTCTCACGAACAACGAGCTCATTAGTATTGGTCGTCCTTTGACACCAATCTCTCAAGATGCCTCATGGGCTGATCACCACCAACCAGCAACTCTGAGTCAAGATTCACCGTGTACACCCCGTCCTCCACCAGCGCAAGTCACCAGCCCATTGGTGAATAATGATAATTACATGGAGACCACACCCTCGCCAAAGGCGTCGCCCGTGTTTCAACGGCTTCGCAAAGGCCTAAGGCCATCTGTCTCCATGACTACCATCACAGAAGAAGACTCAAATCAGTCCAGCTCAGTGGCACGTCAAGTGTTCCCTGAAGATAATCCTTCTATTGCGGTTCCTGTGTTAGAAGCTAATGCTTCTGAAGCGATTCCGGCTGTAACAGCCGATGAAAGACAAGAATAAGAGCGTGTTGCTACTCCCCCTACCACCCAAGAAGTTGTTATCGAGGAGAACGTGTCTGTGCCTGACCCTCCAGCTACTCAAGTGGAGGTTGAGAATCCTGAGGCGGCCACCAAAAACACCACTGAAGCCAATGACGTTGTCATGGCTGAAGATAATGTGGCGCCTGCAGTCAACACTGTGGATGAAGCCAATGATGTACCTGCCACTAATGTGCAGCCTGACGCCATTGCAAATGCATCTGCTCCTGTCCCGCCTCCAAGGCCTCATACCATTGAGCAAGCATTCTATCAAGGCGACCTGGTCACACTGAGATGGCCAATTCTGGTTCCTCCGCCTGCTCCCAAACCTCAGTTTGATTATCATGTGGAGCACAGGCCTCAGGTTCAGAAGCCAAAGCCCAGATTGCCACGGTTTCCAGGTACTGCATCTGCACCAGGCTCATTCAATGTCAACAGCTTCATTGCACACAACACCTTCTTCGATAAAGACAAGAACCCATATTCCAAGCCAAGAATATCATCTGATCGGTTCTGGAGTTATCAGCAGCACAGCTACTACTCCCGCGTTCTATACAATCAAGGGCACATATTTCCTCATATGCGCCTGGATTCTGAAGCCATTGCTGGCCTGCCCTGCTTAGAAGAAGCACTTGACTGTTTCCGAGATGCAGGCCTGCTCCAGTTTGGCACTGATAAGGAGCATTGGAATGAAGAGCTTCTGCTACAATTTTATGCAACTCTCCACATTCGCGGCTACAACAGGGATCCAAAGATATGGGTCCTTGAGTGGATGACAGGCAATGTCCATCATGAAGCCAAAGCTTTTGATCTCATTGAGCTTACCAACCTGTCCACTCCAGGTGAACTCTATGAACCTGGTTGTCAGCTTCACCGTGATGCATTGGAAAGCATCTTTCAGAAGCCAGAGCCCAACATGAGTCAAATGCTGAGCATGATGAAGCCACTGCCACAGGATGCCGAATATCCCAAGGAATTCTTTGTTGAAGACCTAGAGTATCTGCCCCACACCATCTATCACATCATTAGGCGTACTCTATGGCCCATCAAAGGGCATTCCTCCTCAGCAAAGCTTGAAGGTGCAATGAAGACATTGGTCTTCTACATTCTCAATGGAAAAAGCTTCAATGCTTAGGATTTCTTCATTCGTCAGTTTGCTGCATCTGGCTCTGAAATCTTTGGTCTGAAATTTTATGCTCCATGGGTTATGCGTCTGATTAAGCTTCACTCTGCCGTTGACTATCATCCCTCTACACGCAACCATCTCATATTTCTACCAGAGGTTGATATGTCCATTGAAGCCATTTACCCAGAGCCTGCGAAGGAAGCACTATATCTTCACAATGCAGATCGTCAGAGCTTTTCCTAGCATGTTGAAGCTGTTCAGGTTGCTTCTCGTGTTTATCCTCTGGCTGGCAACACTCGCCGTGCACGCACTGAAGCCACAGAAAGCACTATTGATCCAAGACCTCGGAAGTGATCTCGTGTGCTAAATGACCGAGAGCTTCTCGTGGCCTTGCATCAGAAACACGACAAGCATCACTACTGGCTCAAACGTCAAATGCAAAGCCTCTTGGTGGATGTCAATCGCATTCACAACCTTGCCAAATGCCTTTGTCACTCATGAAACCTGTCGGAGGTCATGGAAGAGTCTGACCTTGCTTAGTGCTGAAGCTGATCTTCAAGACGATGACTTCACCGAGAGATTCAAGTTCGACTCCACTCCTCCAAGGAATGATGTCTTGCGTCGAACCCCGTCTCTTGAAGATTCAGAGTACTCCTCCTCCGCAGCTGCCGTAAATGCCAGAGTCCTTGATGATGCCGATGATGCTACTTCACCACCGCCACCTTCGGCATGTATCGACACTGCACCAAGTTCTTCTGCACCACCAAACCTCAATGACGACCCTGGTGCTTCACGTACTCCTCATGGGAACGATTAGCGACTATGTCTTCAAACCTTTTTGGTCCTTACTGACAAAAGGGGGAGAAGCATATGTTGATAGTCTTCAAGCGGGTCCATATGGGTGGTTTCTATACTTTTGCCTAGTGTTTACAACTCTCGTTTTTTTATACATTTGATTCTTTGAGTTGTAACACTTAAACTTGATGGTCGTCTGCTACTTTTTCTGCTATTTTGTGATGCGACGATAAATTCCGCATGTGCGATGATAAATCCCGCATGAAGTCATTTCATAGACGTCCATTTTTCATTATGCATGTCATTATTCTTGTATATCTGTTCATGCATGATGTATTGTCTTCATATGGTGAAGATGATCTCCACAAGTAGAACCTGCCATGTGCATTTGCATTCCAACGCAACATTAATATGCACATCTTCAGGGGGAGCCTGTTTGCCACCTATGAAGACAATATCTTAATCCTTTACAATTTCACATACTTTTATCCCCGTTGAAAACTTCAACCAGTTTGTCATCAATCACCAAAAAGGGGGAGATTGTAAGTGCATCTAGTGCCACCCCTAGTTGGTTTTGGAGTATTGACGACAAACCTGGTTGAGGGACTAATGTGTTTGTGAGAATTGCAGGATAACACAAGTAGTAGTCCCTCATTGATTCGGTTTACCTACCGAAAATGACCCCTAAAAATGTGTGAAGACATTGAAGACAATGGTGGTCTGTGAAGCTATTCACGTTGAAGACTATGACACGAGAAGACATTGAGTGAAGACTATGGAGCGCGAAGACTTAGTTTTTGTTGTTGTTTCCTTTTCTTCTGTGTTGAGTCATAGGAACCACCGCACTGTTAAGTGGGGTCCAAGTGAACAAAGTCAGAGTGACTGAAGTGATGCTCAACCAAATCCTATGTCTTCGAGCGAAGACAATGAGTGCAAATCTTATCCAAAGTCGGATAAGTTAGCTTTACTTGTAGCCCAAGTCAAGCTGCCGCGTGTGTTTGAAATTTGACCGTTGCGACACGTATCAGTTCCTTACTGACCCAGGGTCATTTCGGACAAATCAGGTCGGGTTGCCCAGTGGCTATAAATAGCCCACCCCCTACACCATAAATTGGTGGCTGCTCAGAGTTAGTACACGACTTTCGTCGTTTTGAGAGCAACCGACCTCCGAAGCTTTTGAGAGAGAATCCTTGCGAGGACAAAGCCCAAACCACCGAGAGCCAAAAGAGAGTTTGGCATCACTGAAGTCCTTCTGTCCGCGTGATCTGAAGACTTGTTACACTTGAGGACTGTGAATCCTCTAGCCGGTTAGGCGTCGCGTTCTGAGCATCCAAGAGCCATTGTGGATTGCCGGTGAACGAAGTCTATGAAGGTTTGGAAGTCTACCTTGAAGACTTACCAGAGTGATTGGGCGGGGACTAGGTGTCCTTAGCTCAAGGGGAATAAGGTGAAGACGCGGTCTTCTGAGTTGAATCTCAGCCTCCCTAACTAGACGTACAGTTGTCACAACAACTGGAACTGGTTGAACAAATCCCTGTCCTCCTGAAGCTATTGGTTCTATCTCTCACTTCCCTCTACTTACAGTTTGTCTTCGTGAAGTCATTGCCTGCTTGCATTATCTCTTGGACTTCACTGTGTGACTACCTGTTCTGATTGGCTTCATACTATCTTCCATCCTGATCTTTACTATGTAGCTGCTATTAGTCTTCGTGCTTTCACTTCATTGAATACTTGACTATGGCTTGTCTAGTGTAGTCTACCTTCCGCTGCATACGAATAGTGTTGTTTCTATTGTTTGTCTTTGAAACTTCCATGTTTTGAAGACTTTCATAAAAATCGCCTATTCACCCCCACTCTAGTCGATAACTAGCCATTTCAAAGTCAAAGGTTTTCCCTTGATAGGTTTTCTATTTTACCGGTCTCGTGGTGGTAGTTGCGAGACCGGGTTATAGGATCGTTTGCTGTACTATCAAGGGGGGCTCTCAACTTGGTAGCTTGATTGTATCGTTACTAGAGATCTCAAACCATTGCATCCTTGCATCATGTTTATTGGTTCTTGTTTATTTCTCTTTCTGAGTCTTAGAGCTCATGGTCATCTTGATGACAAGCTTGAGTTCATCGAAAACGGAGTTCGCATGCGTCTTCTATGATGTTTTCGGTGTTGGAGGTTTTACCGGTCTTATCCGAGTAAGGGTTCTCACCATTTTCTTATGGGACTTTTCTCATTTGCTTCTTGTTGATATTTCTACCAATATTGTGTTAGCCCATGTCATTAGCTTTCCAACAAACTTGGTTTCGTAGAATTCGGAGTCCGTTTGCAAAAGTTGTGGCTGTTTTGGTAAAGGCTGCAGCGGTACTACCGTGACTAGAGCGGATGTAATTTTTTACTACCGCTCCAGAGCGGTACTACCACGGCTCCTGAGTGATAGTACCGCTCCAGAGCAGTACTACCGCAGCTCCTAAGCGGTAGTACTGCTCTGGACCAAAATCTCGTATTTTGCTCAGCGGAGGTAGGCACGTAAGTATTTTTTTAGTACCGCTCGCAAGCTGTAGTACCGCTACCATTTGTGGTAGTACCGTGAGGTCGAGCGGTAGTACCGTGAGGACGAGCGGTAGTACCGTGAGGACGAGCGGTAGTACCGCTCCGGCGGTTCTACTGGCCTTTTGCCTCCTCGCTATTGTTTTTCAAAGGGGTACTACCGCCCTAGCGGTAGTACCGCTCTGTGCGGGCTGTGAGCATAACGGTTGGATTTTTCCCCACCTATAAAAGGGGGTCTTCTTCCCCATTGAACCTTATCCTTTGAGCTCGTGTTCTTCCCCCATTGTTGACCTTCTTCGAGCTTGCTAACTCTCAATCCCTCCATGGATTTCTTGCTAGTTTTTGAGGGAAAAGAGAGAGAGGAGATCTAGATCCACATTTCCACCAATCACTTTCTCCTCTATGTGAGGGGAACCCCTTGTATCTAGATCTTGGAGTTCTTGGTGTTCTCCTTCTTGTTCATCCTCTCATCTTCCTCCCTAGCATTAGTTGCTCCGGTGGGATTTGAGAGAGAAGGATTTGGGCACTCCGTGTGCCCTTGCCATTGCATTTGGTGCATCGGTTTGAGTTCTCCACGTGATACATGGAAGTTACAAGTTGAGAAGCTTATTACTCTTGGGTGCTTGGTACCCTTGAGCTTGTTACTCTTGGGTGTTTGGACACCCTAGAACTTGTTCCTCTTGGGTGCCTTGGCGCCCTAGACGGTTGGTGTTGTTCGGAGCTCAATCATTGTGGTGTAAAGCTCCGGGCAAGCGTCGGGGTCTCCAATTAGGTTGTGGAGATCGCCCCGAGCAATTTGACTGGTACCGGTGACCGCCCCCAAGGGTTGCCAATGTGTACGGGTTCGGTGACCGCCCCCAAGGGTCACCATTTGTACGGGTTCGGTGACCGCCCTCAAGGGTCCCTTAGTGGAATCACGACATCTTGCATTGTGCGAGGGCGTGAGGAGATTACGGTGTCCCTAGTGGCTTCTTGGGGAGTATTGTGCCTTCACACCGCTCCAAACGGAGATTAGCATCCACAAGGGTGTGAACTTAGGGATACATCGTCGTCTCCGCGTGCCTCGGTTATCTCTTTCCCGAGCCATTTACTTATGCACTTTACTTTGTGATAGCCATATTGTTCTTTGTCATATATCTTGCTATCACATAGTTGCTTATCTTGCTTAGCATAATTTGTTGGTGCACATAGGTGAGCCTAGTTGTTTTAGGTTTTGTGCTTGACAAATTAACCGCTAGGTTTATTGCGCATTTGTTCAAGCCTAAACCATAATTATTTTAAAGCTTCTATTCACCCCCCTCTAGGCGATATCCTCGATCTTTCAATTGGTATCAGAGCCTCGTCCCTCTTTATTAGGCTTTACCGCCTAGAGAGTAAAGATGTCTACTAGGGGATTAGGATTCTGTGACACTCTTAGTTTCGATCGCACAAATTTTGATGTTTGGGTAATTCGCATGCTTAATCTCTTTAGGGTCATGGACCCAAATTTAGAGCGAATTGTAGATATGGGTTTTTTCACCTCCAAAGGATACCCAAAGATTATCTTTAGAGGATGAGAAAAACTCTTATCTCAATGCTCAAGCTTCTAATGTGCTTTTCGATGCTTTGAGCAATGTAGTTATATTTCAACTCATGCCGTTCCGAGATGCTCATGAGTTGTGGACGAAGCTTCAAGATAAATATGGTGTGTCCAAGATTTGCGGGGATGATTGTTCTCCCTCCACCTCCAGTCGTATAGTCTTCTCAACTTCTTCTACTTCACCTACATGTGGTTTGTCACAAGGTAATTGTATGGTGAGTAGTGTTGGTCATTGCAATGATGATAATATGCTTATTGTGGATGATCATTCATCACTATATTATTGCGATGCTCCTTCTTTGGGCTTTAACACTTCAAGCACTCCAAATGTTTCACATGCTTGTGTTGATAGTCCCTGCATATCATGTAGAAATTACTTGACTAAATCTCATGATAATATGCTTGCTATGCCTTGTTTCCATGATAAAAATGCATCTATTTCCTCGAATTGTTGTGCTAACAATGTATAGGAAACCCAACACTCCATGGAACAAGATGTGGTGTTTAATGGTACCTCAAGGGATCCTACATCATCATCTATTGCTTTTTGCCTTATGGCTAAGGCGTCAAAGGCATCTCCTACTTTGTACCCCAATATGTCTCTTTATGATGATGTTGATGCTAATGATGATGCGGATAATGATGAAGAGAATGATAATGTTGCCTCCTTGAAAACTAAGGGGGAAATGATTTTTAAAGCCCTTCATAAAAATAAAATTGCTTGTTCCAACTTCATGGAAATAATGTCCATTGCCATTGATGTCAAGAAATACATTGAGGAGTTGTAATCTCATCTAGAGGAGCATGAGGTCACCATTGAGAATATGGAAGCTCATGAGCGTGATTACGCAAATGAGATCGCGGAGCTATCTCAAGCTCTTGAACATGAACAAACCACCTCCGAATCTCTTGAGGAGACTTTTGCTCTAAAGTTATCTAGAGTGAGGGAATCTCATGATAGAGCTCTTGAGGTGGCCAATGATTTCAAAACTAGAAATGCTAAGTTTGAAGTTGCTCATGCTAGACTCCTTGAGGACTTTGAGCACCTCGAAAATGGCTCTAGGGTCATTAAGAGTGAGCTCATCGAACTCACCGAGTCTCATGCTCAACTTAAAGCTTCTTATTTAAAAGACTTGCCAAGTTGTCTTCTCCTCTTGTTGTTAATGATGATGCTTGTGCTACTAACTCTATCTCTTGTGAAGCATCCATATTTAAGGAGAATGTTGAGCTAAGGGCACAACTTGAGTTGCTATCTAGCAATTATGGGATGTCATGTGAAGCTCACAAGCTCTCATGATGATCTTCTAGTATCCCATAATGTGCTAACGATAGCTCATGAGGCCATGCTTGCTAAGGTAACATCTAGTGAGCCTCATGTGGATACTAGCACTACTTTTAGTCAAAATGCTATATTGTCTTGTGCTAGTCCTCGTGATTCATCCATGCATAACATTGGTACATCTTGTGATGAATTGCTTTCCTTGCCTTGTTTCTCTAACGATGAAGCTTATACCTCCTCTAGTGCTTGTGTTGAGACTAACCATGTAGATGAAATCAAAGAACTCAAGGCCCAAGTCACTTCTTTGAAGAAAGACTTGGAAAAGTGTCATGAAGGGAAGGCCACACTCAACAATATCTTGAGTGTGCAAAAATCCCCCAATGACAAAGGTGGAATTGGATTCAACTCCAATAAGAAGAAGAAGTCCAAGAGCAACAAGAAGAAGGGCCAAAAACAAGTCAAGAATTTGGCCAAGATCATTTGCTTCAAGTGCAAAATTGAAGGGCATCATGTTAGATCTTGCTCATTGAAGAAGAAGGCCATTAGTGACAAGAAACAAGGGAAGCGTCCACAAGTTCAATCTCATGCTTAACCACAAGTTGAAGAAAGGCCTCTTCCCAAGAAAACTCAAGCTAATTATTCTCAAGTTGAGAAATTAAGTGAGAAGAAAGTGAAGAGTAGATGTTGCTACCTATGTCGTGAGAAAGGTTACCTTGCTTCATCATGCACTAGTGGTAACTTATCCAACCCAACTATTATTGATGATATCTATTCTCTTGGGAAGGATAAGGTTGGCAATGTATTTGCCAAAGTTGTTAGTACTCAAAGTGGTGTCAAGATAAGGACCATTTGGGTAGCCAAGCCTATTGTGACTAACCTCTTAGGACCCAACTTGGTTGGGGACCAACTAGCTCAAACTTGATCAATAGGTGTTGTTGGAGGGCATTGGAGACCTGGCTACATTATGAAGAATTAAGGGGACTTCATCACTCTTATTGTCTCAAGCCGAGTCAATTGAATCATCAAGTCTATATCTTATATCCAATGTGCCTCCTTGCGGTAACTTGTACTTAAATTTCTTACATCGAAAGTTACTTGCCCCCTTGCATGTTTTGGTTTTGTTCCTTGCATGTGTTTGTATATGATGTGTCTCCAAATTGCCTTTGTGTATGTTGGTTTGCACATCATGTACTTGTGTGTCGCTCATTGAGCCTTAGTGCATCTTGGTTGTATCTTAGTTGGCTCTTGTGAGAGATTAATGGAATATCCCATTATGGGGGAGTGATGTGCTTTGTGCACTTTGCAATCCTATAAATGTGTGTACATGAGGAATACCATCTAGTATTGATATTACAAGATTATCTAGTCGCTATGTGGTATGTCTTCTCATGATAAATTCAAATTCTAAATTGTCCATTAATTATCTCTTGTTGGATCATTATTTTGCCTCTTGTTTATCTTTAATTGGTATCACATTATGGGGGAGTAATATGCTACGTGTATATTATTAGCCTAGAAAATGTGTACATTTGAGATATTGTCATCTAGAATTGATATTGTAAATTATCTTGTTCCTAGGTGGCATGTTAGCTCTACAAGTTGCAATTTGCTTGTGTTTGGTGTGAAAATGCTATCGGATATCCTTGATATCTACCACCGGGAATTATTTCCAAATACTTCTTGTGTTCTGACAATTGGTACTCACTTATGTGTGGTCGAAATTATTGATCATCTTCACGTTGGCGTTTGCTTTTTATTTGCCTTATCTCTTGCCAAGTTTGTGTCAACTCCCATTGTCTTCCATGCCACTTGAGGATCTTGTTGTTTTCTTGATCTTGTCTAGTGTTTTCCTTGATATAGTGAACGTGGTGATCCTACCTTGTGCATTTTGTATTCAAATGCAAATTCTCTATAATGCACAACTCGTGGGGGAGCTATCATATTTTCTATAAAACACTAAACTTGTGATCCATTTTAAGTGTGTGTTGGTGGATGGCAAGCCGTTTCTTTTTGGTACTTGTGCCATCATGAAACTTTGTAGAGAGCTTGGTTTGTTTGGAACCATCCCCTCTTTTAGGAGTTTGATATCATTTTGTGGGTTCCAATGGATATCTCATTCCTTGATGTATCTTTTAACGATATCTTCCAAGTGATGATTTCTCCATTTGGTATTCTTTTCACTTGGTATTTCCTTGTATTTTGGTATCGGTTCTTGAAATTCTTGAGCATGGATATTAAATTCATGTAGTTTCCTTGGCATGCTTTCTCTCTTTGACCCAATATATAGGGGAAACTCCACCAAATCTCAAATTTGATGGGATGTGCATGAATTTCATTTCCATATATATATATATATATATATATATATATATATATATATATATATGCACATATTTATGTGGAGTTTGTCCTATGTATTGTTGGTGTTTCTAACTATTTGGTCCCAATGAGTACCATTTTGTTTGTGTTGTTGTTCTAGGAAAAATTGGAGATGCATTGGATGCTCGGCTCACTCACAAGGAAGGTATTGTCACCATGTGCTTATTGGAGTCAAGCTAGGATGATCAATGAACTACTTTCTACTTTCATTTGGTATCTTCTACATCATTCCAATGCTATCTTGGTAACAAGTATCATCATCTACTTAATGCACACATTTCTTGCATCAACCTTGTATAGGTTGTATCATGGCATGTTAGTCATTCTTTCTTGTGTTACTTGTTTCCTTTCTCAAAGCATCCCAACAATGATCTCTTGTTGCTAGTTGTGATGTCTTTGATGTTCGTGTGGTAGGAATTCATTTGTATACAATAAGACCATATCTAGCCTTGTGCTATGCTTTCAAGCAAATATCTTATTGGTATATTTATGACTTCCTTGTGGATATCTTATTCTTTCCTTTTGTAACTATTTCGTGTGTACCTCCTTATTTGTGGATTGATATCATGCATCATGATTTTCATCTACCTAGAATCTTATACACTTGAGAGAAGTTGCATATCTAGATGATATCCTTTCTTTCACGTCCACCTTGTCTTTCTTTTGTTTTTTTTCTTTGGTGGCTCCGTGAAAGCTTTTGCCTTGAGTGTGTGTCTTATCTCGTTACATCTTGATGCGCTCTTGTGTGGTGAAGATTTTTTTCCTCATGCTTATCTCTACGAGACTTTTGCCATCTTAATTGGTATCCCTCGACTTGATGAGGCTTTCATCTTCTATCTTCACCATGGGTTGTAACAAGTGTTGGTTATTCATTTTGCATTTTTAGTGTGCTTGTGAACCCTTTTGATTGGTGTGTGTGGGGAGGACATGTCATGCACCTTGTATCTCCACTATCCAAGACTATATTGATGCTTAATGCTCATCCGTACATTAGTCTTCTCAAGTGCTTTGCCATGACTCATACACATCATTTTGGTTGAGCCTTCTCTTAAGTTGTCTCTTTTATATATTGCTCAACCATTTGTTTGTTGCTTGTGCTAGGCTTTGTTTCCTACCTGCCCGCTTGTGCTTGTTGTGAGCTTCTATTGATCTTGGGGGACTGATGATCCTATTTTGTGCTCGTTGTATCCAATTACAAAACTAAATTGTGCACAAATCATGGGGAGCTTCTCTAGTTTCTCTAGAACACTCCTTTGCTCATATCATAATATCTTTTATTCATGTGGCATGTAGGATCATTGGCCTAGTTGGTTCATTTGGTATCTTTTGATAGTTTGCTTCCATTGGTATCCTTTGATTGCTTGATTTCTCATTCTCTCTATGTTATGTCTTTGTGGCATATCATTATTTTGCAATCTTTGAGCCTCAATATAGTTTGTCTTCCTCCAAGTATATGCGTATTGCATTCCACTCTCTTGTTGAGAAATACACAATTTATGGAGGAACACAATTTATATTGGCCTTCTAAGCGTTTCGCCCATTTTGGAAATCGATGCCAATGGGGGAGAAGTTTCAGAGAGTTGTGTGAGGAAGTTTAGAGAGTTGTTTCCTCTCTTATTGCTTTGGTTTTTGTTCCTAAGCTTGTGCATCTCATGCGCATACATTATTTTTGCATGGTATGGTGATGTATTATTCCTTATATAAACTCTCTTGAAAGTGATTGTCATCAATTACCAAAATGGGGGAGATTGAAAGAACATGCGGTGCCCCCATGTTTGGTTTTGGTAATTAATGACAATCTCCATGGACTAATGGTTGCCTTGAGTTATATTTGAAGGGTTTGTCCTCAGGCTTTTCTTGAAGTCCATGTGTTGGTTTCAAGGAGTTTATGAGTTGACCAAGGTGCTATTAAGGAATTATCCAAAGATTGGTCATGTGAGTGTTGAGCTTATTGCAAGCATGTCTTGAAGAAGAAGATTGTGTGATCATTCATGTTTACCTTCAAGACATCATCCAAATGAAGAGAGTTGGAAAGATTCAAGGTTGATCAAGACTAAGTCAAGAGTGAATCAAGTTGATCAACTCACAAAGCATAGAAGATGTACCGAGAGGGACCAAGTGATCCCATGGTATGGTAAGAATTGTCCATTGCACTTTGTGTACTAACCCATGGTCTATGTGAGAGTTCTGTGTGGGGTTAGGTACGTGTCCATAGGTGTCGGTGTCCTGGACCAGGGGGTACTCACCACGTCGTCTCCCGATCAGTTGAATTGGGCCGAGGACCCCCATGGCCGTATACTCATGGGCCAGTTCAGACAGTTGCCGCATACAAGGAAGATTCTACAAGACTTGGCGATCAAGACAAGGACTCCTCCCCCACCTACGTATTCGGCTAGAACTCTTGTTATCCTAGGCCTCTGGTACATTATATAAACCGAGGCCAGGCTAGTTGATAGATTATGACATTACTCATCAGACCTCCAGGGTTTAGACCACAACATATGATCTCAAGGTAGATCAATCTTGTAACCCCTATACTCATTATAGTCAATCAAGCAACATGTAGGGTATTATCTCATGAAGAGAGCCCGAAGCTGGGTAAAATCCCGTGTTCATGTTACCATTGATCCTAAGACGCATAGCTTGGGACCCCCTACCCGATATCCGCCGGTTTCGACACCGACATTAGTGCTTTCATTGAGAGTTCCGTTGTGTGATCGGTGAAAGGATCAATGGCTCGACTGCAGGTCAACTGCGATGTCGATTTCTTCGTCACCAGCTCGACTGGTCACCTTGGCTTGACCGAGGACTGCGCCCTACCTCCGACCGTCATGTTCGGATGAGGGTCTTCATCAACATCAACTCCGATCTCTATCAAGATCATGGAGGAGTCATCCATGGAGCTCGGGGGCTAAACATCAATATTGTCCTCGGGCGGCCGTGCTGTTTTTCTGGACAACAAACTCGTATCCACCGCCACCGCCTCCTCGAGTGTCGCCTAAACGATTTCTTCGGTGGAATTATGCGTAATTAAGTCTACAACAACCCTGCAAAAATTTCGTCGAGTTCCAATAGAGGAATCTCCGGCAATCTCCGATATACCGGAGCCCTGTTGAATCTGGATGAGAATCCGGACGAGTTTTGAGCGGGGTGTCCAGCATCTAGCTCGGACGTCCTTTAGAAGATCCAACCGTTGATCGGCTGCAGAATTCCCATATCTACCACCTGCCAAAAAATCAGCTCGATCCGACCGTCCAAACTCCGGGAACCTTCCGATTAGTGAATCACTTTTTTGATCTGTTTTCTGCGCGAGAATGAATCCGACCCGAGTTCATCTCCTTCATGAACAGGATTTCGGACATCCTTTTTGAAGGACGTTTTCCTATGGGGTATTGTGTTTTATTCTCAAACACATCCCATTAATATTAAAAGTATATTTACAATAAGATCTTCACTGTCACGCCGGTGTCAAACCGGCCCGACAACATCACTCCACGGCGGCCAACCTACGCTAGACACGTCGTTGCTTTGTTGAGTCGAACTTAACTTCTTAGGATCATCATCTCGGCCAGCCGAACAATAGTTCGGCATCACGAAAGATAAATTGTCACCAACATCGCCGCCCCACGGATTACACGGAGCGGGCACACCGGCATCGCCGCACGGTCACTTCATCAAGCCAGCATTGACTACGTCACACGCTACGACCTGCATCGGCATGCCCGAACCATTGCTTCATCGAGCCGATGTCCACCACGCCGAACTACTTTAACACCTCGGCTAACACTTCTCCTCACCGACCTGCTCTGTCTTCTCGCCTGGACTGGGGGCTTCTCATCCCTTCATCAACTTATTTCGAAGACTTCGACGTCACCGGCCGACCAGCTTCATCATAGTAGCTGGGCCACGGGCTTTTGCCTTGGTGAGCCAACCTTTGCCAACTTCGCCATGTCGTCGCTTTATCGCCCATCAGGCAATGGGTGTGTGGATCGATTCCCAATTTTGGGAGTCGCTTTTCTTCAAAATGCTACAACAAACAAACCAGGTGCTATTAATCCTAACAATTTTTGTTTGTTGGGTTTATTTTTCTTAAGGAATTATTACTCTGGTTTGTTCCATCATCTGTACACAGGTCTATCAAATGGCGGCCACATTAAAAATGGTTGCATGGTGGTTCGGTCAATTTCCGTACATAGTTCGGCAAACGCCGTATCCGGAGCCCGGACCGCCCTGCAAGTTTAGGCTTTTGTCACTCCTTCACTACGTCGCGCTGACGCCCTGCATCAACATTGGCTCCAGCGCCAGGCCACATCTCTTTAAATAAATTATTTTTTGCGTAAAGCAATTAAGCAAGGATTATATATATATTATTATTTCCTGGACCGCACTGTTTTATGTGTGCAGGTAATTGATTTTGACTGCGTTATGCGGTCACTACTCCGAAGTGCCGAACTCCTTGCTTGGACACCTCGGGCCTGGGGCTAGGACCTCCGTCGCAGATCAATGGGCGTCTTTGTCCCGCTACAAGCCTGAACCGCGTCATCAACACCGAACACATTAACCAGCTAAGTTGCTTTCATGCTCAAAAACTTTCAGTTTTAAAATTTTGTTCGGTTTGACCAAGCATTAACTTTTTGGCACGAAGTTGTTTGTGACAAAGTTCCTTGTCAAAACTTTGTTTGTGACACACAAATTCAAATACCCCGTTTACTTGGGGGCTCCCTTGCTGGAGCTTTTCCTCTTGCATATGATTATACTTGTACGGCTTCCTTCCTTGTTCATGTATTACGCCACAATATGCACCATATTGACGTAAGTGATTTGCAAGCTGGGTTGCCTTGCTCCTGTGTTTGCCCCTACGTTCCCGATTGTTCGGCTAGGGAGTAAAGGGAGCACCTCTGCGATTGTCATGATCGGGTCACCCGAGCCGGACCTCAGACTGGGTGAAGCCGAAAGCTAGCACTCTTACTGTTTTCAATAATGGTCGGCACACAACGGAACTCATGAGTATAAAAAATCTATTGCACAAGTCTCATAGTGAGCAACCGAAGAAAGGTATCGGTGGGGGTACTATTTTCTTTGAAGATGCTTCTTACACTTCGTCGGTAATATAGCATAAGTTCCCTGAGCGCGCTTTGTCTGTTACAGCCTTATGGCCTGATTGCCTGGTTATCGGAAACATCGTCGATATTCTCGACAGGTGGAGTACATAACACTTTTCGGTCCTTGACCGAAGAGGGAGAAGCCGACGGTCGGTTAAGACGCATATAAAGTTCGGGTGAACACAAATATGATATAAGTACTTTGGTACATAGATTCATTATACATAAAATTCTTTTACCCAAGTCACTCGGGGGCTCTTAAATTTATGTGAGCTGTTTTATAATAAGCGTTCCTCTTTCTAGTCGCTGCAAAGTCTTTTTTCTATCACTCCTTTTTTCGACGGAGTGTGTGGTCAATAGACGGGGAGCCTAAGTACTCCGCCTTCGGGATAGGAGGTTGAAGCCGTAGGCTGGCCCGCTTGAAGTCTTGAGATAGGATGTGTCATGTTAAAGCACGATAGAAGCACATTTTTTTTCTAAGACCAATTTTCGGATTGGCACTGAACACTTGATCTTGTTCGGACGTCAAGTTTTTACTGACGTTTCTTGGTTTTCCAAGTTTATGGCACTTTTAAACTATTTGTGTGTTTTCTGCATAAGTCTCGCTGTGCAATGCCGGACACCTTTAGAGATTCGACAAAATTTCTCGGATATTGCTATATATGCATCAGTTTCGAATTTTGTCTTCGGTCAATAGTTGGGTTGACCGGCTCCTGTTCTTGCCTCCTATGTTCCGCTTTTGTTCGGCTAGGTGTGCAAAGGGAGAACCACTGCGATTGTGCTTCCAGCTCGCATGGTTAAGCACCTCAGTGGAGAAAGCCGAAAACTGACTGTCACAATAAGCGTAAACTGGTCAGTGGTCCGATGACTGTATTAAATGACGGGCCGTTCGTAACATTGGCCGAAGTGTTTACGGCTTGACCTCGGCTGTCGCCGAACACTAACCGGGGGGCTACTTGCTGGCCTCCCAACTTTAAGCTCCTATGACTAAGTGAAAGTTATAAAGCCCGCATATCTGATTGCCTCGTTTCCGCTAAACACAACCGCCTTCGGGCACCAAGACGTCGGCTAAGGGTTGTTTTTTTATTTTGGAAACACCCTACGTAGCATCTACAAGGGGGTCGAAGCCGATGATGGGCCACTTTCAGATTATAAATGGTCGCAACTAAAGTAAAAATTTGGGTTCATTTAGACCACAGAGTTTGGAAGCTTTCCCCGAACTAAATCCTCAGTATTTTCCTCCCACATTGATCGGAGCTGAGGTTTCATGATCATGCTTAGCATGACAACCCAAAGAAAGGAACTGATAGCGGGATTATTTTCTTTAGATGCTGTTTCTTATGTTAAACAATAATATAACATGTCTCTCTGTGTACCTTTGTTTGTAAAACCGTATGGCCGGATTGCCTTGTTTGCCGTATATCTTTGCCCTCATAAAGGCTTTATAAAGTGGGATAAACACTCCTCGGCTACTGGCCGAGGAGGTTGAAGCCGATGGTCGGTCAACAAAATTTTGTACAATGCGGATCTGAGCATTGATGATGTAAAGTACTTGGATACATAGAATCATTACACATAATTTGTGATTGTACTTTGGACATCGATCCTTCATTCGGCCACCCGTGCCCACATTAAGGCTCGGGGGCTACTGGGCTTCATGCTTATTATTTACAAATGTTAAAGGGATACATCGATCCCCTGATCTGGTGTCGCCACCCGACCAGTGTCTCGGGGGCTACTGCATTGACAATCCAATGCAGAAAACTTAAAGTGCAATATAGTTTTCGAGGAGATTATTATCATCAGGTTGGTCGGCCGCACCCAACCTGAGTCTTGAGGACTTTGCACACCGCGTTTCTATTCCTAAGTATGCTGCCGAGCTGGGAATTGATCCTCAGGGTGATTTTTATGAATCGACCCGAGTCTCGGGGGCTACTAGGGTCAGCGGTCTGAGTTTTTCCTTTAGGTGCATTCCGGATATTAGGCCAACACGCACGTTGAGGGCTACTGGCTATACATCTCGACAGAGATTACATTGCATAATTCAGAATTAAATTCATAAAAATCAGCCCATGGCCGAGGTGGTGCACCACCTCGGATACAATCCGGCGTTGGTGCTCGACTACAATAGACACCCCAGAAGCAGTCCGGCATAAAGCTCGGACGCTAGTGGCTGGCTCCGTTGAGGGCATTTCCGGCATTAAGCTCGGCTGGGCTCCTTCAACTTTTTTGACCCAAGATGATCTATGACATCTTGAATACAGTCCGGCGTTGGAGCTTGGACACAATCTGGCATTGGAGCTCGGATACATTCCTGTGTTAGAGCTCGGAAGCAGTCCGACGTTGGTACTTGGGTGCAAAAGATACCTCAAATGCAATCCAGTGTTGGATCTCGGATGCAAGAGGACACTGCCGCTCGGGAACAACTTCAAACTCGAGGTGTGGCATTAAAAATAACAAGGCATTGATAAAGGCCGTAAACTTAAAGCGGCTCCTCAGATACCCGACGTGCAAACTCTTTGGATGCACTTTGGCGATCCTCAAGATCGAAGATAAGAAGATTTGTTGAACCAGTTTTCAAGACCGACGACCGAAGATGAAGAACAGTTCGGAAGAATCGAGGAGCGTCCCCAACTTGAAGACCGGTTCAGGGGGCTACTGTTGGTGTCCTGGACCAGGGGGTACTCACCACGTCGTCTCCCGATCAGTTGGATTGGGCCGAGGACCCCCATGGCCGTATACTCATGGGCCAGTTCGGACAGTTGCCGCATATAAGGAAGATTCTACAAGACTTGGTGATCAAGACAAGGACTCCTCCCCCCACCGGCGTATTCGGCTAGGACTCTTGTTATCCTAGGCCTCTGGTACATTATATAAACCGAGTCCAGGATAGTCGATAGATTATGACATTACTCATCATACCTCCAGGGTTTAGACCACAACATATGATCTCGAGGTAGATCAACTCTTGTAACCCCTATACTCATTATAGTCAATCAAGCAGCATGTAGGGTATTATCTCATCAAGAGAGCCCGAAGCTGGGTAAAATCCCGTGTTCATGTTACCATTGATCCTAAGACGCACAGCTTGGGACCCCCTACCCGAGATCCACCGGTTTTGACACCGACAATGGGCTTGCGTCAAGAGGAAGATATCATACAACCCATGGAAAGGATGACATCAAGTGGTGATCATCATCAAGATTGCTGTGTGCAATTTGAAGTGGAGCATCATGAAGAGATCAAGTGCTTGAATCTTGCCATCCATTGTCCTGTCAATGGACTTGTGAAGATGTGTCGAAGAGTGGCTCACCCATAGTGGACTATGGGGGAGCAATCATCTAGTCTTCATCGAGCCAACACAATCAAGAAAGGTGGTCCAACTTGAGGGAGTCAAGATCGTCATCATCTAGCTCAAGTAGACCATGTGCAAGGCAAAGGATTTCCCTTGATAGGTTTTCTATTTTACCGGTCTCGTGGTGGTAGTTGCAAGACCGGGTTATAGGATCGTTTGCCGTACTATCAAGGGGGGATCTCAAGTCTGTAGCTTGATCGTATCGTTAGTAGAGATCTCAAACCATTGCATCCTTGCATCATGTTTCTTGGTTCTTGTTTAGTTCTCTTTGTGAGTCTTAGAGCTTATGGTCATCTTGATGACAAGCTTGAGTTCATTGAAAACGGAGTTCGCATGCGTCTTCTATGATGTTTTCGGTGTTGGAGGTTTTACAGGTCTTATCCGAGGAAGGGTTCTCACCATTTTCTTATGGGACTTTTCTCATTTGCTTCTTATTGATATTTATATCAATATTGTGTTAGCCCATGTCATTGGCTTTCCAACAAACATGGTTTCGTTGAATTTGGAGTCCGTTTGCAAAAGTTGTGGCTGTTTTGGTAAAAGCTGCAGCGGTACTACCGCGACTAGAGCGGATGTAATTTTTTACTACCGCTCCAGAGCGGTACTACCGTGGCTCCTGAGTGGTAGTACCGCTCCAGAGTAGTACTACCGCGGCTCCTAAGCGGTAGTACTGCTCCGGACCAAAATCTCGTGTTTTGCTTAGTGGAGGTAGGCACGAAAGTATTTTTTTAGTACCGCTCGCAAGCAGTAGTACCGCTACCATTTGCGGTAGTATCGTGAGGACCAGCGGTAGTACCGCCCCGGCGGTTCTAATGGCCTTTTGTCTCCTCGCTGTTGTTTTTCAAAGGGGTATTACCGCCCTAGCGGTAGTACCGCTCTGTGCGGGCTATGAGCACAACGGTTGGATTTCCCCCCACCTATAAAAGGGGTTTTTCTTCCCCATTGAACCTTATCCTTTGAGCTCGTGTTCTTCCCCCATTGTTGACCTTCTTAAAGCTAGCTAACTCTCAATACCTCCATGGATTCTTGCTAGTTTTTGAGGGAAAATAGAGAGGAGATCTAGATCCACATTTCCATCAATCACTTTCTCCTCTATGTGAGGGGAACCCCTTGGATCTAGATCTTGGAGTTCTTGGTGTTCTCCTTCTTGTTCTTCCTCTCATCTTCCTCCCTAGCATTAGTTGCTTCGGTGGGATTTGAGAAAGAAGGATTTGGGCACTCCGTGTGCCCTTACCATTGCATTTGGTGCATCGGTTTGAGTTCTCCACGTGATACGTGGAAGTTACAAGTTGAGAAGCTTATTACTCTTGGGTGCTTGGTACCCGGCGTATTTGGCTAGGACTCTTGTTATGCTAGGCCTCTGGTACATTATATAAACCGAGGCCAGACTAGTCGATAGATTATGACATTACTCATCATACCTCCAGGGTTTAGACCATAACATATGATCTCGAGGTAGATCAACTCTTGTAACCCCTATACTCATTATAGTCAATCAAGCAACATGTAGGGTATTATCTCATCAAGAGAGCCCGAAGCTGGGTAAAATCCCGTGTTCATGTTACCATTGATCCTAAGACGCACAGCTTGGGACCCCCTACCCGAGATCCACCGGTTTTGACACCGACAATGGGCTTGCGTCAAGAGGAAGATATCATACAACCCATGGAAAGGATGACATCAAGTGGTGATCGTCATCAAGATTGCCGTGTGCAATTTGAAGTGGAGCATCATGAAGAGATCAAGTGCTTGAATCTTGCCATCCATTGTCGTGTCAATGGACTTGTGAAGATGTGTCGAAGAGTGGCTCACCCATAGTGGACTATGGGGGAGCAATCATCTAGTCTTCATCGAGCCAACGCAATCAAGAAAGGTGGTCCAACTTGAGGGAGTCAAGATCGTCATCATCTAGCTCAAGTAGACCATGTGCAAGGCAAAGGATTTCCCTTGATAGGTTTTCTATTTTACCGGTCTCGTGGTGGTAGTTGCAAGACCGGGTTATAGGATCGTTTGCCGTACTATCAAGGGGGGATCTCAAGTCTGTAGCTTGATCGTATCGTTAGTAGAGATCTCAAACCATTGCAACCTTGCATCATGTTTCTTGGTTCTTGTTTAGTTCTCTTTGTGAGTCTTAGAGCTTATGGTCATCTTGATGACAAGCTTGAGTTCATTGAAAACGGAGTTCGCATGCGTCTTCTATGATGTTTTCGGTGTTGGAGGTTTTACAGGTCTTATCCGAGGAAGGGTTCTCACCATTTTCTTATGGGACTTTTCTCATTTGCTTCTTATTGATATTTATATCAATATTGTGTTAGCCCATGTCATTAGCTTTCCAACAAACATGGTTTCGTTGAATTTGGAGTCCGTTTGCAAAAGTTGTGGCTGTTTTGGTAAAGGCTGCAGCGGTACTACCGCGACTAGAGCGGATGTAATTTTTTACTACCGCTCCAGAGCGGTACTACCGTGGCTCCTGAGTGGTAGTACCGCTCCAGAGTAGTACTACCGCGTCTCCTAAGCGGTAGTACTGCTCCGGACCAAAATCTCATGTTTTGCTTAGTGGAGGTAGGCACGAAAGTATTTTTTTTAGTACCGCTCGCAAGCAGTAGTACCGCTACCATTTGCGGTAGTATCGTGAGGACCAGCGGTAGTACCGCCCCGGCGGTTCTAATGGCCTTTTGTCTCCTCGCTGTTGTTTTTCAAAGGGGTACTACCGCCCTAGCGGTAGTACCGCTCTGTGCGGGCTATGAGCACAACGGTTGGATTTCCCCCCACCTATAAAAGGGGGTTTTCTTCCCCATTGAACCTTATCCTTTGAGCTCGTGTTCTTCCCCCATTGTTGACCTTCTTAAAGCTAGCTAACTCTCAATACCTCCATGGATTCTTGCTAGTTTTTGAGGGAAAATAGAGAGGAGATCTAGATCCACATTTCCATCAATCACTTTCTCCTCTATGTGAGGGGAACCCCTTGGATCTAGATCTTGGAGTTCTTGGTGTTCTCCTTCTTGTTCTTCCTCTCATCTTCCTCCCTAGCATTAGTTGCTTCGGTGGGATTTGAGAAAGAAGGATTTGGGCACTCCGTGTGCCCTTGCCATTGCATTTGGTGCATCGGTTTGAGTTCTCCACGTGATACGTGGAAGTTACAAGTTGAGAAGCTTATTACTCTTGGGTGCTTGGTACCCGGCGTATTTGGCTAGGACTCTTGTTATGCTAGGCCTCTGGTACATTATATAAACCGAGGCCAGACTAGTCGATAGATTATGACATTACTCATCGTACCTCCAGGGTTTAGACCATAACATATGATCTCGAGGTAGATCAACTCTTGTAACCCCTATACTCATTATAGTCAATCAAGCAACATGTAGGGTATTATCTCATCAAGAGAGCCCGAAGCTGGGTAAAATCCCGTGTTCATGTTACCATTGATCCTAAGATGCACAGCTTGGGACCCCCTACCCGAGATCTACCGGTTTTGACACCGACAATGGGCTTGCGTCAAGAGGAAGATATCATACAACCCATGGAAAGGATGACATCAAGTGGTGATCGTCATCAAGATTGCCGTGTGCAATTTGAAGTGGAGCATCATGAAGAGATCAAGTGCTTGAATCTTGCCATCCATTGTCGTGTCAATGGACTTGTGAAGATGTGTCGAAGAGTGGCTCACCCATAGTGGAATATGGGGGAGCAATCATCTAGTCTTCATCGAGCCAACGCAATCAAGAAAGGTGGTCCAACTTGAGGGAGTCAAGATCGTCATCATCTAGCTCAAGTATACCATGTGCGAGGCAAAGGATTTCCCTTGATAGGTTTTCTATTTTACCGGTCTCGTGGTGGTAGTTGCAAGACCGGGTTATAGGATCGTTTGCCGTACTATCAAGGGGGGATCTCAAGTCTGTAGCTTGATCGTATCGTTAGTAGAGATCTCAAACCATTGCATCCTTGCATCATGTTTCTTGGTTCTTGTTTAGTTCTCTTTGTGAGTCTTAGAGCTTATGGTCATCTTGATGACAAGCTTGAGTTCATTGAAAACGGAGTTCGCATGCGTCTTCATGATGTTTTCGGTGTTGGAGGTTTTACAGGTCTTATCCGAGGAAGGGTTCTCACCATTTTCTTATGGGACTTTTCTCATTTGCTTCTTATTGATATTTATATCAATATTGTGTTATCCCATGTCATTAGCTTTCCAACAAACATGGTTTCGTTGAATTTGGAGTCCGTTTGCAAAAGTTGTGGCTGTTTTGGTAAAGGCTGCAGCGGTACTACCGTGACTAGAGCGGATGTAATTTTTTCTACCGCTCCAGAGCGGTACTACCGTGGCTCCTGAGTGGTATTACCGCTCCATAGTAGTACTACCGCGGCTCCTAAGCGGTAGTACTGCTCCGGACCAAAATCTCGTGTTTTGCTTAGTGGAGGTAGGCACGAAAGTATTTTTTTAGTACCGCTCGCAAGCAGTAGTACCGCTACCATTTGCGGTAGTATCGTGAGGACCAGCGGTAGTACCGCCCCGGCGGTTCTAATGGCCTTTTGTCTCCTCGCTGTTGTTTTTCAAAGGGGTACTACCGCCCTAGCGGTAGTACCGCTCTGTGTGGGCTATGAGCACAACGGTTGGATTTCCCCCCACCTATAAAAGGGGGTTTTCTTCCCCATTGAACCTTATCCTTTGAGCTCGTGTTCTTCCCCCATTGTTGACCTTCTTAAAGCTAGCTAACTCTCAATACCTCCATGGATTCTTGCTAGTTTTTGAGGGAAAATAGAGAGGAGATCTAGATCCACATTTCCATCAATCACTTTCTCCTCTATGTGAGGGGAACCCCTTGGATCTAGATCTTGGAGTTCTTGGTGTTCTCCTTCTTGTTCTTCCTCTCATCTTCCTCCCTAGCATTAGTTGCTTCGGTGGGATTTGAGAAAGAAGGATTTGGGCACTCCGTGTGCCCTTGCCATTGCATTTGGTGCATCGGTTTGAGTTCTCCACGTGATACGTGGAAGTTACAAGTTGAGAAGCTTATTACTCTTGGGTGCTTGGTACCCTTGAGCTTGTTACTCTTGGGTGTTTGGACACCCTAGAGCTTGTTCCTCTTGGGTGCCTTGGCGCCCTAGACGGTTGGTGTTGTTCGGAGCTCAATCATTGTGGTGTAAAGCTCTGGGCAAGCGTCGGGGTCTCCAATTAGGTTGTGGAGATCACCCCGAGCAATTTGACGGGTACCGGTGACTGCCCCCAAGGGTTGCCAAAGTGTACGAGTTCGGTGACCGCCCCCAAGGGTCACCATTTGTACGGGTTCGGTGACTGCCCTCAAGGGTCCCTTAGTGGAATCACGACATCTTGCATTGTGTGAGGGCGTGAGGAGATTACGGTGGCCCTAGTGGCTTCTTGGGGAGCATTGTGCCTCCACACCGCTCCAAACGGAGATTAGCATCCGCAAGGGTGTGAACTTCGGGATACATCGTCGTCTCCGCGTGCTTCGGTTATCTCTTACCCGAGCCCTTTACTTATGCACTTTACTTTGTGATAGCCATATTGTTCTTTGTCATATATGTTGCTATCACATAGTGGCTTATATTGCTGAGCATAAGTTGTTGGTGCACATAGGTGAGCCTAGTTGTTTTAGGTTTTGTGCTTGACAAATTAACCACTAGGTTTATTCCACATTTGTTCAAGCCTAAACCGTAATTATTTTAAAGCGCCTATTCACCCCCCCTTCTAGGCGACATCCTCGATCTTTCACCTTGTGTTCTATCAAACCTCACAACGCAACTGGGTTATTATAAAGATGCTCTACAGGCATCTCCGAAGGTGTTTGTTGAGTTGGCATAGATCAAGATTAGGATTTGTCACTCCGAGTATCAAAGAGGTATCTCTAGGCCCTTTCGTTAATACACATTATAAGCTTGCAAGCAAACCACTAAGGAATTAGTCATGAGATGATGTATTACGGAACGATTAAAGAGACTTGCCAGTAACGGCATTGAACTAGGTATGAAGATACCGATGATATAATCTCGGGCAAGTAACATACCGATGGACAAAGGGAATTACGTATGTTGTCATAACGGTTCGACCGATAAAGATCTTCGTAGAATATGTAGGAGCCAATATGGGCATCCTGGTTCCGCTATTGGTTATTGACTGGAGAGGTGTCTCGGTCATCCCTACATAGTTCTCGAACCCGTAGGGTCCGCACGCTTAACGTTTAATGACGATATAGTATTATATGAGTTATGTGATTAAGTGACCGCATATTGTTCTAAGTCCCGGATGAGATAACGGACATGATGAGTAGTCTCGAAATGGTCGAGAGGTAAATATTGATATACAGGACGATGGTATTCGGACACCGAAAGTGTTTCGGGGGGTACCAGGTACTTATCGGGCCACCAGAAGGGGTTCCGGGCACCCCCGGCAAAAGATATGGGCCTTATGGGCCAAGAGGGGAAACACACCAGCCACAAGGGGATGGTGCGCTCCCCATATGGGCTGGCCTAGGAGGAGAAGGAAAGAGGGGAAGGGAAAGGAAAGAGTGGAATAGGATTCCCCCTTCTTCCCTCTCCCCCCTTTTTCCTTCCCCATCGGTTATATATGGCAGGGGGCGCGCGGCTTGTGAGGGACTCGAAGTAGGATTCCTCCTACTTGGGCGCCTCCTATGGCTGCTCCTCCCTCCCTCCCACCTATATTTGTGAAAGGGGGCGCCTAGCACACACCAGACATTTGCCTAGCCATGTGTGGCGCCCCCTCCACCGTTTACTACCTCGGTCATATTTACGTAGTGCTTAGGCGAAGCTCTGCGGAGATCACTTCACCATCAGAGTCACCACGCCGTCGTGCTGCCGGAACTCATCTACTACCTCGATGTTTTGCTGGATCAAGAAGGCGAGGGACGTCATCGAGCTGAACGTGTGCAGAACTCGGAGGTGCCGTACGTTCGGTACTCGATCGGTGGATCTCGAAGACAGTTTGAGTACATCAATCGCGTTGTGAAACGCTTTCTCTTACGGTCTACGTGGGTACGTAGACACACTTTCCCCTCTCGTTGCTATGCATCTCCATGGATAGATCATTGCGTGTGCGCATTTTTTTTATTTTCCTATGCAACGATTCCCAACAGTGGTATCAGAGCCAGGTCTATGCATAGATGATATGCACGAGTAGAACACAAAGAAGTTGTAGGCGGTGATGTTCACACTGCTTACCACCAATATCTTATTTTTATTTGGCGGGCTTGCGGGATGAAGCAGCCTGAACCAACCTTACATGTCCACGCACATGAGACCGGTTCCACCGACTGACATGCAACTAGTTTTGCATAAAGGTGGCTGGCGGGTGTCTGTTTCTCCTACTTTAGTTGAATAAAATTTGACTGCGGCTGGTCCTTGAAGAAGGTTAAAACAGCAAACTTAATAAATCTCCATTGTAGTTTTTGCCGTAGGTAAGAACGGTTCTTGCTAGAAACCCGTAGCAGCCACGTAAAACTTGCAACAACAGAGTAGATGACGTCTAACTTGTCTTTGCAGGGTATGTTGTGATGTGATATGGTCAAGACATGATGTGATATACGTTATTGTATGAGATGATCATGTTTTGTAATTTATCAACAACTGGTAGGAGCCTTATGGTTGTCTCTTTATTGTATGAAATGAAAACGACATGTAATTGCTTTACTTTATCGCTATGCATTAGCAATAGTTGTAGAAGCAATAGTTGGTGAGACGACCACGACGCAATGATGGAGATCAAGGTGTCGAGCCGGTGACGATGGAGATCATGACGATGCTTTGGAGATGGAGATCAAAAGCACGAGATGATGATGGCCATATCATGTCACATATTTTGATTGCATGTGATGTTTATCTTTTATGCATCTTATTTTGCTTAGAACGATGGTAGCATTATAAGATGATCCCTTCACTAAATTTCAAGATATAAGTGTCCCCCCGAGTATGCACCGTTGTGAAAGTTCGTCGTTACGAGACACCACGTGATGATCGGGTGTGATAGACTCTACGTTCACATACAACGGGTGTAAGATAGTTTTTCACGTGCAGAATACTTGGGTTAAACTTGACGAGTACAGACATGGCCTCAGAACACAGGAGACCGAAAGGTCGAACATGAGTCATATAGTAGATATGATCAACATAGAGATGTTCACCATTGATGACTACCCCATCTCACGTGATGATCGGACATGGGTTAGTTGATTTGCAAATTATGTTGTAGATCAATAGCTCGCATTGTAGCTCCCCTATTTTTTGATATGTTCCTAGAGAAAAATAAGTCGAAAGATGATAGTAGCAATAACGCAAACTGGTTCCGTGATCTGAGGATTATCCTTATTGCTGCACAGACGAATTATGTCCTTAATGCACCGCTAGGTGACAGACATATTGCAGGAGCAGATGCAGATGTTATGAACGTTTGGCAAGCTTGATATGATGACTACTTAATAGTTTAGTGCACCATGTTTTACGGCTTAGAACTAGGACTTAAAAAATGTTTGGAATGCCATGGAGCATATGAGATGTTCCAAGAGCTAAAATTGGTATTTCAAACTCATGCTTGTGTCGGGAGGTATGAGACCTCGTACAAGTACTTGCCTACAAGATGGAGGAGAATAGCTCAGCCAGTGAGCATGTGCTCAGAATGTCTGGGTACTGCAATCGCTTGAATCAAGTGGGAGTTAATCTTCCAGATAAGATAGTGATTGATAGATTTCTCTAGTCACTATCACCAAGCTACTAGAACTTCGTGATGACTTATAATATGAAAGGGATGACAAAAACGATTCTCGAGCTCTTCGCGATGCTGAAATCGGCGAAGGTAGAAATCAAGAAAGAACATCAAGTGTTGATGGTTAAACAAGACCACTAGTTTCAAGAAAAAGGGCAAGGGAAAGAAAGGGAACTTCAAGAAGAATGTCAAGCAAGTTGCCACTCCCGTGAAGAAGCCCAAAACTGAACCCAAGCCTGAAACTGGGTGCTTCTACTGCAAAGGAAATGGTCATTGAAGTGGAACTGCCCCAAATACTAGGCGGATAAGAAGGATGGTAAAGTGCACAAAGATATATTTGATATACATGTTATTGATGTGTACTTTACTAGTGTTCATAGTAACCCCTGCGTATTTGATACCGGTTCAGTTGCTAAGATTAGTAACTTGAAACAGGAGTTGTAGAATAAACGAAGACTAGTTAAGGACGAGGTGACGATGTGTGCTGGAAGTGATTCCAAGGTTGATACGATCACCATCGCACACCCCCTCTACCTTCGGGATTAGTGTTGAACCTAAATAAATGTCATTTGGTGTTTGCATTTAGCATGTATATGAATAGATCATGTTTATTGCAATACGGTTATTCATTTAAGTTAGAGAATAATTATTGTTCTGTTTAAATGAATAAAACCTTCGATGGTCATACACCGAATGTGAATGGTTTATTGAATCTAGATCGTAGTGATACACATATTCATAATATTGATGCCAAAATATGCAAAGTTAATAATGATAGTGAAACATACTTGTGGCACTGCCGTTTAGGTCATATTGGTGTAAAACGCATGAAGAAACTCCATAAGGACGGACTTTTGGAATCACTTGATTATGAATCATTTGATACTTGCAAACCATGCTTCATGAGCAAGATGACTAAACTTCGTTCTTTAGAACAATGGAGCGAGCTAATGACTTATTGGAAATAATACATACCGATGTATGAGATCCGATGAGTGTTCAAGCACGCGACGGGTATCATTATTTTCCAACCTTCAGAGATGATTTGAGTAGGTATGGGTATATCTACTTAATGAAACACAAGTCTGAAACATTTGAAAATTTAAAAGAATTTTAGAGTGAAGTATCATAGTAACAAGAAAATAAAGTTTCTAAGATCTGATCGCGGAAGCGAATAATTGAGTTACGAGTTTGGACTTCATTCAAAACAATGTGGAATTGTTTCACAACTCATGCCACCTGGAACACCACAGCGTAATGGTGTGTCCAAATGTCGTAACCGTACTTTATTGGATATGGTGCGTTCTATGATGTCTCTTACCGATTTACCACTATCGTTTTGGGGTTGTGCATTAGAGACAGCCACATTCACGTTAAATAGGGCACCATCTAAATCTGTTGAGACGTTAGTGTATGAATTATGGTTTGGCAAGAAACCTAAGATGTCATTTCTTAAAGTTTGGGTTGCGACACTTATGTCAAAAGGCTTCAGCCTGATAATCTCGAACCCAAATCAGAGAAGTGCGTCTTCATAGGATACCCTAAGGAAATAATTGGGTACACCTTCTACCACAGATCCAAAGGCAAGATCCTTGTTGCTAAGAATGGATCCTTTCTAGAGAAGGAGTTTCTCTCGAAAGAAGTGAGTGGGAGGAAAGTAGAACTTGATGAGGTAATTGTACCTTCTCTCGAATTGGATAGTAGCACATCAGAGAAAACTGTTCTCGTGATCTACACCAATGAGAGAGGAAGCTAATGATGATGATCATAAAACTTCAGACCAAGTTACTACTAAACTTCATAGGTTGACCAGAGCATGATCTGCACCAGAGTGGTACGGTAGTCCTGTCTTGGAAGTCATGTTACTAGACCAAGACGAACTTACGAACTATGAAGAAGCTATGATGAGCCTAGATTCCGACAGATGGCTTGAGGCCATGAAATCTGAGATAGGATCCATGTATGAGAACAAAGTATGGACTTTGGTGGACTTACCCAATGATCGGCAAGCCATAGAGAATAAATGGATCTTCAAGAAGAGGACATATGCTAATGGTAATGTCACCATCTACAAAGCTCGACTTGTTGCGAAAGGTTTTCGACAAGTTGAAGGAGTTGACTATGATGATACCTTCTCACCTGTAGTGATGCTTAAGTCAGTCCGAATCATGTTAGAAATTGTCGTATTTCATAATTATGAAATCTGCCAAATGGATATCAAAACTGAATTCCTTAATGGATTTCTTAAATAAGAGTTATATATGATGCAACCAGAAGGTTTTTTGGATCCTAAAGGTGCTAATAAAGTGTGCAAACTCCAACGATCCATCTATGGACTGGTGCAAGCATCTCGGAGTTGGAATATATGCTTTGATGAGGTGATCAAAGCATATGGTTTTATACAGACTTATGGTGAAGCCTGTATTTACAAGAAAGTGAGTGGGAGCTCTGTAGCATTTATGATATTATATGTGGATGATATATTGTTGATCGGAATTGATATAGAACTTCTAGATAGCATAAAAGGATACTTGAATAAGAATTTTTCAATGAAAGACCTCGGTGAAGCTGCTTATATATTGGGCATCAAGATCTATAGAGATAGATCAAGACGCTTGAGAGGACTTTCACAAAGCACATACCTTGATAAATTTCTGAAGAAGTTCAAAGTGGATCAGTCAAAGAAAGGGTTCTTGCTTGTGTTACAAGGTGTGAAGTTGAGTAAGACTCAAAACCCGACCACGGCAGAATATACATATAGAGAATGAAAGTCATTCCCAATGCCTTAGTCGTAGGTTCTATAAAGTATGCCATGCTGTGTACCAGACCTGTTGTGTGCCTTGCCATGAGTTTGGCAAGGGGGTACAATAGTGATCCAGGAGTAGATCTCTGGACAGCGGACAAAATTATCCTTAGGTACCTAAAGAGGAGTAAGGAAATGTTTCTCGGTTATGGAGGTGATAAAAAGTAGATCTCTCGACAGCGGTCAATTCTCTTATACTATATACTATGCTTCTTAATTTTTAAGGCCTCACAATTAATTGAGGTATTCAATTTAGAACTAGGTCAACTGATTTTGACCGGGTCTACAATTTCTCAAACTCTCCCATTCAATTCTTTTAATACGCTTTTTCCTTAGTCTTGGGAGGTCAACTACAAGTTCTCTGTGCGGTCTGCATATGCCGCCAGGTTTTGGGGTAGAGAAGTAATACCCAGGGCGGACCT
Source organism: Triticum aestivum (assembly GCF_018294505.1). Lineage (NCBI taxonomy): Eukaryota > Viridiplantae > Streptophyta > Magnoliopsida > Poales > Poaceae > Triticum > Triticum aestivum. The sequence goes on from NC_057795.1 coordinate 527,899,820, forward strand.
GACTTGGAAGTCGCGGGCCCCCTCGCAATGCCGATTCTTTACTTGGTTGGCTCTATGAAATATATGTTGGACTTCGGATTGTCTCGTTGGAGAGGGCTACCACACCAAGAAGCATGCCCCCTCCGTGATCAATAAGAGGAAACTATAAACAACGTACTACTTACATGTGTGTTTGCCAGGACGATGTGGACGGTGATTTGTGAGGCTTTGGGCAGATTGGAGTGGACACTAACCCCAAAGGATCCACTCAAATCATGGTTATGCAACAAGCGGGGGCCCAACAATATGAGCAAGAAAGATCTTCACACCCTTTTTGTGTTGGAAATATGTCCTAGAAGCAATAATAAATTTGTTATTATAATATTTCCTTGTTCATTATAATTGTTTATTATCCATGCTAGAATTGTATTGATCAGAAACTCAGATACATGTGTGGATACATAGACAACAACGTGTCCCTAGTAAGCCTCTACCGGACTAGCTCGTTGATCAAAGATGGCTATGGTTTCCTAGCCATGGACATGAGTTGTCATTTGATAACGGGATCACATCATTAGCCGAATGATGTGATGTACAAGACCAAACTATAAATGTAGCATATGATCGTATCAAGTTTATTTCTATTGTTTTCTACATGTCAAGTATATATGTTCCTATGACCATGAGATCATGCAACTACTGACACTGGAGGAATACCTTGTGTGTACCAAATGTCGCAACGTAACTGGGTGACTATAAAGGTGCTCTACAGGTACCTCCGAGGGTGTCTGTTGAGTTGGCATGGATCAAGGCTGGGATTTGTCACTCCGTATGACGGAGCTCTGGGCCCTCTCAGTAATACAACATCACAAGAAGCTTGCAAGGAATGTAATAATGAGTTAGCCACGAGATCTTGTATTACGGAATGAGTAAAGAGACTTGCCGGTAACGAGATTGAACTAGGTATGGAGATACCCATGATCGAGTCTCGGGCAAGTAACATACCGATAGACAAAGGGAACTGCATACGAGATTAGATGAATCCTTGGCATCGAGGTTCGACCAATAATATCTTCATAGAATATGTAGGAACCATTATGGGCATCTAGGTCCCGCTATTGGCTATTGACCGTATAGGTGTGTCGGTCATGTCTTCATAGTTCTCGAACCCGCAGGGTCTACACACTTAACGTTTGTTGACGATATAAGTATAGTTGAGTCATTATGGTGGTTATCGAAGGTTGTTTGGAGTCCCGGATGAGATCTTGGACGTGAGGGGAACTTCAGAATGGTCCGGAGGTGAATATTGATATATTGGACGAAGGGTATTGGAGTCCGCAATTATTCCGGGGGTACCTGGTGATGACCAGCATGACCGAAAGGGGTTTTGGGGGGCCCCGACAAGTGTTGAGGGGCCTCATGGGCCAAGGGGAGGGGTCAAACCAGCCCACTAAGGGGCTATGCGCCCCCTTCACCCCTTCCCACGTTGCCAGAGGAGGTGGGGGCGCCACCCTAGGGTTCCCACCCCTTTGGCTTGGGGGCCAAGTCTCCTAAGGGGGAAACCCATCTAGGGTTTCCCTCTAGTGGCCGCCGACCCTAGATGGGATCCCCTAGGGGATCCCCCTCTCCCCCTCTCCCCATATATACATAGAGGTAGAGAGAGGGCAGCCGTACGCATATATGCCATGGCACTGCCCTCCCTCTCCCTTGTAGCCATCTTCCTTTCTGTAGTGCTTAGCGAAGCTCTACTGAGATTCCACCACCACCATCGCCACCACGCCGCTGTGCTGCCGGAGGACTCGAGCTACTACTTCACCATCACTCACTGGATCGAGGAGATGAGGGCGTCATCAAGCCGTACATGTGTTGAACGCGGAGGTGTCGTCCATTCGGCACTTGGATCGGAGTTTGCGGGACGGATCGTGAAGAACATCAACCGCGTTTCTTAACGCTTCCGCTTAGCGATCTACAAGGGTATGTAGATGCAATCTCTCCTCTCGAAGATGGTCATCTCCTAGATTCATCTTGGTGAGCGGAGGAAATTTTTTGTTTCCCATGCAACGTTCCCTCACAGTGGCATCATGAGCTAGGTCCATGCGTAGATAACATCACAAGTAGAACACAAAGGAGTTTGTGGGTGTTGATATTCAAATTGGTTCCTTCCTTGGTATTTTCTTGATTCGACAGTATTGTGGGATGAAGCGGCCCGGACCAACCTTACATGTCCACGTACATGAGATAGGTTCCATCGACAGACATGTGACTTTGTTGCATAAAGATGGCCGACGGGTGTCTGTCTCTCCCACCTTAGTTGAATCGGATTCGACAAAGGCAGTCCTTGTAGAAGGTTAAATGGCAACTTTCATATCACCATTGTGGCTTTGCGTAGGTAAGAATCGTTCTTGCTAGATACCCATAGCAGCCACGTAAAACATGCAACAACAATTAGAGGATGTCTAACTTGTTTTTGCAGGGTATGTTGTGATATGATATGGCCAAAGACATGATGAGATATATTTGATGTATGAGATGATCATGTTTGTAATAGTTTATATCGACTTGCATGTCGATGCATACGACAACCGGCGGGAGCCATAGGGTTGTCTTTAATTATTGTATGACCTATGTGTCAATCATTAAGCGCTATGTAATGCTTTACTTTATCGCTGAGCAGTAGCAATAGTAGTATAAGCATGGTTGGCGTGACAACCTCGACGGTGACATGATGATGGAGATCATGGTGTCATGCTGGTGACAATGGAGATCATGCCGGTGCTTTGGAGATGGAGATCAAAAGCACAAGTTGATGGCCATATCATGTCACTTATGATTTGCTTGTGATGTTAATCCTTTTATGCATCTTATTTTGCTTAGGACGACGGTAGCATTATAAGGTGATCCCTCACTAAAATTTCAAGATAAAATTGTGTTCTCCCCAAGTGTGCACCGTTGCGGAAGTACGTTGTTTTGAAGCACCACATGATGATCCGGTGTGATAGACTCTACATTCACATACAATGGGTGCAAGCCAGTTTTGCACATGTGGAACACTTGGGTTAAACTTGATGAGCCTAGCATGTACAGATATGGCCTCATAACACAAGAGACCGAAAGGCCGAACATGAGTCATATATTAGATATGATCAACATGGAGATGTTGACCATTGAAACCACCTCATCTCACATGATGATTGGACTTTGGTTGGTGAATTTAGATGATGTTACACTCGGACGACCGGAGGGATGTCGATTTGAGTGGGAGTTCTTAAGTAATATGATTAGTTGAACTCATTATCATGAACATAGTCTAAATTGTCTTTGCAAATTATGTTGTAGATCAATAGCTTGCGCTATAGCTCCCTGTTTTAATACGTTCCTAGAGAAAGACTAAGTTGAAAGATATTGTAAGAAATTATGCGGACTAGGGCCATAGTCTGAGGATTGTCCTCACTGCTGCATAGAAGCCTTATGTCCTTGACGCACTGCTCGGTGTGCCAACCCCTCTAGCGTCATCTATGGATGTTGTGAACATCCGGCAGACACGTTTAGATGACTACTTGATAGTTCAGTGCGCCATGCTTTACAACATAGAATCGGGGCACGGAAGACGTTTTTGAATGCCATGGAACATATGTGATGTTCCAGAGTTGAAATTGGTATTTCAGGATCATGCCTGTGTTGGGAGGAATGAGACCTCTGACAAGTTCTTTGCCTACAAGATGGAGGATAATAACTCAGCTAGTGAGCATGTGCTCAGAATGTCTGGGTACTACAATTGCTTGAATCAAGTGGGAGTTAATCTTCTAGATAAGATAGTGATTGACAGAGTTCTCCAGACACTATCACCAAGCTACTGGAACTTCGTGATGAACTATAACATGCAAGGGATGGAGATGATCCCAGAGCTGTTCGCGGTAGGCCACGAAGGTAGAAATCAAGAAGGATCATCAAGTGTTGATGGTTTACAAGACCACTAGTTTCAATAAGGGCAAGGGCATGAAGAGAAACTTCATGAATGGCAAGCCAGTTGCTGCTCCAGTGAAGTAACCCAAGGTTGAACCCAAACCTGAGACTAAGTGCTTCTATTGTAAGGGGAACGGTCACTGGTAGCGGAGCTACCCCAAATACTTGGTAGATAAGAAAGCTGGCAACCTCAACAAAAGTATATTTAATATACATGTTATTGATGTGTACCTTACTAGTACTCCTAGTAGCACCTGTGTATTAGATACCGGTTCAGTTGCTAATATTGGTAACTGAAAACAAAAGCTGTGGAATAAACGGAGACTAGCTAAGGGCGAGGTGACGATGTGTGTTGGAAGTGTTTGAAAGGTTGATGTGATCACCATCACACGCTCCCTCTACCTTCGAGATTAGTGTTGAACCTAGATAAATGTTATTTGGTGTCTGCGTTGAGGCATGAACACAATTATATTGTGTTTATTACAATAAAGTTATTCATTTAAGTCAGATAATAATGGTTATTCTATTTACATGAATAATACCTTCTATGATCATACACCCAAGGTGAATGGTTTGTTTAATCTCGATCGTAGTGATACACATGTTCATAATATTAATGCCAAAAGATGCAAAGTTAATAATGATAGTACCACATACTTGTGGCACTGCCGCTTAGGTCATATTGGTGTAAAGCGCATGAAGAAACTCCACGCTGATGGACTTTGGGAGTCACTTGATTTTGAATCACTTGACACATGCGAACCATGCCTTATGGGCAAGATGACTAAAACCCCGTTTTCTGGTACATTGGAACGGGCAAGTGACTTGTTAGAAATCATACATGCTGATGTGTGTGGTCCGATGAGTGTTGATGCGTGCGGTGGATATCATTATTTCCTCACCTTCACCGATGATTTGAGTAGATATGGGTATGTTTACTTAATGAAGTATAAGTCTGAAACATTTGAAAAGTTCAAGCAATTTCAGAGTGAAGTTGAGAATCATCGTAAAAAGAAGACTAAATTCCTATGATCCAATATAACGGGAGAATATCTGAGTTATGAGTTTGGCAATCACTTAAGACAATGTGGAATTATTTCACAGTTGACGCCACCTTGAACACCACAGTGTAATGGTGTGTCCGAACGACGTGGTCATACCTTATCAGATATGGTGCATTCTATGATGTCTCTTGCCGATCTACCACTATTGTTTTGGGGTTATGCATTAGCGACAACCACATTCACTTTAAATAGGGAACCATCTAAGTCCGTGGAGATGACACCGTATGAACTGTGGTTTGGCAAGAAACCTAAGTTGTCGTTTCTTAAGGTTTGGGGCTGCAACACTTATGTGAAAAGGCTTGAGCCTGATAAGCTTCAACCCAAAGCGGACAAATGCATTTTCATAGGATACCCAAAGGAGAAGATTGGGTATACCTTCTATCTCAGATATGAGGGCAAAGTGTTTGTCGCTAAGAACGGGTCCTTTCTTGAGAAAGTGTTTTTCTTGAAAGAATTGAGTGGGAGGAAGATAGAACTTGATGAGGTTGTTGAACCATTACTTCAACCAGAGAGTAGCGCATCAAAGAAAGATGTCTCTGTGGCACCTACGTCAGTTGAAGAGGAAGCTAGTGATGATGATCATGAAGCTTTGGATCAAGTTAATATCGAACCTTGTAGGTCGACAAGGGTACGTACAGCTTCTGAGTGGCACGGTAACCCTGTCTTAGAGGTCATGTTGTTGGACAACGGTGAACCTACGACCTATGGAGAAGCGATGGTGGGCCCGGCTCCCAACAAATGGCTAGGAGCCTTGAAATCCGAGATAGGATCCATGTATGAGAACAAAGTATGGACTTTGATGGACTCGTGCGATGATTAGCAAGCCATTGAGAATAAATGGATCTTTGAGAAGAAGACATATGTTGATGGTAATGTCACCATTTATGAAGCTCGACTTGTCACAAAGAAGTTTCCGACAAGTTCAAGGAGTTGACTATGATGAGACTTTCTCACTCATAGCGATGCTAAAGTCTGTTGGAGTTATGTTAGTAGTTGTTGCATTTTCATTTACGAAATCTAGCAGATGGATGTCAAAACAAAGTTTCCTTGACGGTTTTCGTGAGGAAAGGTTGCAAGCTCCATTGATCCTTCTATGGACTGGAGCAAGCATCTCAGAGTTGGAACATACGCTTTGATGAGGTGATCAAAGCTTTTGGTTATATTCAAAGTTTGCAAGAAACTTGTATTCACAAGAAAGTGAGTGGGAGCACTACAACATTTCAGATAAGTATATGTGGCTGACATATTGTTGATCAGAAATGATGTAGAATTTCTGGAAAGCATAAAGGGTTGTTTGAAATGAGTTTTTCAAAGGAAGACCTGGGTAAGTCTGCTTACATATTGGGCAACAAGATCTATACAGATAGATCAAGATGCCCGATAAGACTTTCATAGAGCACATACCTTGACATGATTTTGAAGGAGTTCAAAATGGATCAGTGAAAGAAGGAGTTCTTGCTTGAGTTGTAAGGTGTGAGGTTGAGTAAGACTCAAAGATCGACCACGACAGAAGAAAGAGAAAGGACGAAGGGTCGTCCCCTATGCCTTAGCCATAGTCTCTATACGGTATGCCATGCTATGTACCCCACCGGAGGTGTGCCTTGCCACGTGTCTAGCAAGGTGGTACAAGAGTGATCGAGGAGTGGATCACCGGGCAATGGTCAAAATTATCCTAGGAGGAATAAGGAAATGTTTCTTGGTTATGGAGGTGATAAAGAGTTTAGCGTAAAGGGTTACATCGATGCAAGCTTTAACACCTGTCTGGATGACTCTGAGTAGCAAACCGGATACACATAGTGGAGCAGCCATTTGGAATAGATCCAAGTGGAGCTTGGTAGCAGCATCTACATTATGACATAGAGATTTGCTAAGCACACACAGATCTGAATGTTGCAGACCTGTTGACTAAAACCTCTCTCACAAGCATAACATGATCAAACCCTATAACTCATTGAGTGTTAATCACATGGTGATGTAAACTAGATTATTGACTCTAGTAAACTCTTTGGGTGTTCGTCACATGGCGATGTGAACTATGAGTGTTAATCACATGGAGATGTGAACTAGATTATTGACTCTAGTGCAAGTGGGAGACTGTTGGAAATATGCCCTAGAGGTAATAATAAATTGGTTATTATCATATTTCCTTGTTCATGATAATCGTTTATTATCCATGCTAGAATTGTATTGATCGGAAACTCAGATACATGTGTGGATACATAGACAACAACGTGTCCCTAGTAAGCCTCTACCGGACTAGCTCGTTGTTCAAAGATGGCTATGGTTTCCTAGCCATGTGCTACCTCTTGAGCACTACGTTGGTTTTCCCTTGAAGAGGAAAGGGTGATGCAGCAAAGTAGTGTAAGTATTTCCCTCAGTTTTTGAGAGCCAAGGTATCAATCCAGTAGGAGGCTACACGCAAGTCCCTCGTACCTACACAAATAAACAAGAACCTCGCAACCAACGCGATAAAGGGGTTGTCAATCCCTTCACGGCCACTTGCGAAAGTGAGATCTGATAGAGATAATAAGATAAGATAAATATTTTTGGTATTTTTATGATATAGATTGAAAAGTAAAGATTGCAAAATAAATTAGATCGGAAACTTATATGATAGAAAATAGACCCAGTGGCCATAGGTTTCACTAGTGGCTTCTCTCAAGATAGCATAAGTATTACGGTGGGTAAACAAATTACTGTTGAGCAATTGATAGAAAAGTGCATAGTTATGAGAATATCTAGGCATGATCATGTATATAGGCATCACGTCCGCGACAAGTAGATCGAAATGATTCTGCATCTACTACTATTACTCCACACATCGACCGCTATCCATCATGCATCTAGAGTATTAAGTTCATAAGAACAAAGTAACGCATTAGGCAAGATGACATGATGTAGAGGGATAAACTCAAGCAATATGATATAAACCCCATCTTTTTATCCTCGATGGCAACAATACAATACGTGCCTTGCTGCCCCTGCTATCACTGGGAAAGGACACCACAAGATTGAATCCAAAGCTAAGCACTTCTCCCATTGCAAGAAAGATCAATCTAGTAGGCCAAACCAAACTGATAATTCGAAGAGACTTGCAAAGATAACCAATCATACATAAAAGAATTGAGAGGAGATTCAAATATTTCTCATAGATAAACTTGATCATAAACCCACAATTCATCGGATCTCGACAAACACACCGCGAAAAGAGTTACATCGAATAGATATCCAAGAAGATCGAGGAGAACATTGTATTGAGATTCAAAGAGAGAGAAAAAGCCATCTAGCTAATAACTATGGACCTGAAGGTCTGTGGTAAACTACTCACAACTCATCGGAGAGTCTTTGGCGTTGATGTAGAAGCCCTACATGATTGATTCCCCTATGGTGGAGTGCCGGAAAAGGCTCCAAGATGGGATCTCACGGGGACAGAATGTTGCGGTGGTGGAAATAGGGTTTTATGGTGCTCCCTGATGTTTTCTGGGTATGCAAGTATATATAGGCGAAGGAAGTCGGTCAAGGGAGCCACGAGGGGCCCACGAGGGTGGGGGCACGCCCACCCCCCTAGGGCGCGCCCTGGACCCTTGTGGTCGCCTCGTTTACTTCTTGACGTCCACTCCAAGTCTCCTGGATTGCGTTTGTTCCAAAAAGATCTCTCCCGAAGGTTTCATTCCATTTGGACTCCGTTTGATATTCCTTTTCTTCGAAACACTGAAATAGGCAAAAAACAACAACAATTTGAGTTGGTCCTCCGGTTAATAGGTTAGTCCAAAAAATGATATAAAAGTGTATAGTAAATTCCATAAACATCCAAAACGGGTAATATAATAGCATGGAACAATCAAAAATTATAGATACGTTGAAGATGTATCAAGCATCCCCAAGCTTAATTCATGCTCGTCCTCGAGTAGGTAAATGATAAAAACAGAAATTTTGATGTGGAATGCTACCTAGCATATTTCTCAATGTAATTTTCTTTATTGTGGCATGAATGTTCAGGTCCAAATGATTCAAGATAAAAGTTCATATTAACATAAAAATAGTAATAGTTCAAGCATACTAACAAGTAATCATGTCTTATCAAAATAACATAGCCAAAGAAAGCTTATCCCTACAGAATCATATAGTTAGGCTATGCTTCATTTTCTTCACACAAAATACTCCTATCATGCACAACCCCGGTTTCAGCCAAGCAATTGGTTCATAATTTTTAACGCGCTTCAGCTTTTTTAACTCTCACGCAATACATGAGCGTAAGCCATGGATATAGGACTATGGGTGGAATAGAACAAGATGATGGAGGTTGTGTGGAGAAGAAAAAAAAGGAGAAAATCTCACATTGAAGAGGCTAATCAACGGGCTATGGAGATGCCCATCAATTGATGTCAACATGCGGAGTAGGGATTGCCATGCAACAGATGAACTAGAGCTATAAATGTATGAAAGCTCAACAAAAGAAACTAAGTGGGTGTGCATCCAACTCAGCTTTCTCATGAAGACCTAGGGCATTTTGAGGAAGCCTATCATTGGAATATAACTCTAATAATGAAGATCATCACACTTTTATTTATTTACAACTCAAGAATTACAACTCAATACTTAGAACAAAATATGACTCTATGTGAATGCCTCCAGCGGTGTACCGGGATATGCAATGAATCAAGTGACATGTATGAGAGAATTATGAAGGTGGCCTTGCCACAAATACGATGTCAACTACATGGTGGAACATGTCATAATAACGGAACGGTGGAAGGTTGCATGGCAGTATATCTCGGAATGGCTATGGAAATGCCATAATAGGTAGGTATGGTGGCTGTTTTGAGGAAGATATAAGGAGGTTTATGTGTGATAGAGCGTATCGTATCACGGGGTTTGGATGCACCGGCGAAGTTTGCACCAACTCTCAAGGTGAGAAAGGGTAATGCACGGTACCGTAGAGGCTAGCAATGATGGAAGGGTAAGAGTGCGTATAATCCATGGACTCACATTAGTCATAAAGAAATCATATACTTATTGCAAAAGTTATTTAGCCCTCGAAGGAAAGTACTACTACGCATGCTCCAAGGGGAAGGGTTGGTAGGAGTTAACCATCGCGCGATCCCGACCTCCACTCACAAGGAAGGCAATCAAAGAGCACCCCATGCTACAAATTTGTTACACAACTTTTACCATACGTGCATGCTACGGGACTTGCCAACTTTTAAAACAAGTATTTCTCAATTTCATAATTACCCAACTAGCATGACTCTAACATTACCACCTTTATATCTCTAAACAATTATCAAGCATCAAATTGATCATAGCATCCAATGCACTTTATATGATAGTTTTATTATACCCAACTTGGATGCCCATCATATTAGGACCAATTTTATAACCATAGCAAATACCAATGCTGTTCGAAAATACTCTAAAAATAATATAAGTGAAGCATGAGAGATCAACAATTTCTACAAAATAAAACCACCGCCGTGCTCTAAAAAGATATAAGTGAAGCACTAGTGCAAAATTTTCTAGCTCAAAAGATATAAGTGAAGCACATAGAGTATTCTAATAAATTCCGATTCATGTGTGTCTCTACCAAAAGGTGTGTACAGCAAGGATGACTAAAATCAAAGACTCATATCATACAAGACGCTCCAAGGAAAACACATATCATGTGGTGAATAAAAATATAGCTCCAAGTAAAGTTACCGATAGACGAAGACGAAAGAGGGGATGCCTTCCGAGGCATCCCCAAGCTTAGGCTTTTAGTTGTACTTGAATTACCTTGGGGTGCCTTGGGCACCCCCAAGCTTAGGATCTTGCCACTCCTTATTCCATAGTCCATCAAATCTTTACCCAAAACTTGAAAACTACAGAACACAAAACTCAACGGAAAATCTCATTAGCTCCGTTAGTGCAAGAAACCAAAACACCACTTTAAGGTACTGTAATGAACTCATTATTTATTTATATTGGTGTTAAAACTACTGTATTACAACTTCACTATGGTTCATACCCCCTGATACTAGCCATAGATTCATCAAAATAAGCAAACAACACACGAAAAACAGAATCTGTCAAAAATAGAACAGTCTGTTGTAATCTGTAACTTTAGAATACTTCTGGAACTCTAAAAATCCTACCAAAATAGGAAGTCCTAGGAAATTTTTCTATTGATCTACTACAAAAAGAATCAACTAAAAATAACGTTTATGTGATTTAATAAAATTATTCTCGTGCATGCAAAAGTTTCTGTTTTTCAGCAAGATCAAATTAGCTAACACCGTAGGTTATCCTATAGGTTCTACTTGGCACAAACACTAACTAAAACATAAAACCACATATAAAAAGAAGCTAGATGAATTATTTATTACTAAACAGGAGCAAAAAGCAAGGAACAAAAATAAAATTGGGCTGCCTGCCAACATGCGCTATCGTTTAACGCCCCTAGCTAGGCATAAAAGCGAGAATAGATCTAAGTATTGCCATCTTTGGTATTCAATTCATAAGTGGCTCGCATAATAGATTCATAAGGTAATTTGATTTTATTTCTAGGAAAGTTTTCCATGCCTTTTCTTAATGGAAATTGGAATCTAATATTTCCTTCCTTCATATCAATAATTGCACCAATCGTTCTAAGGAAAGGTCTACCAACAATAATAGGACATGAAAGATTGCAATCTATATCAAGAACAATAAAATCTACGAGCACATAATTCCTATTTGCAACAATAATAAGATCATTAATCCTTCCCATAGGTTTCTTAATAGTGGAATCCGCAAGGTGCAAGTTTAAAGAGCAATCATCAAAATCACGGAAACCTAACACATCACACAAAGTTTTTGGAATCGTGGAAACACTAGCACCCAAATCACACAAAGCATAGCATTCATGATCTTTTATTTTAATTTTAGTAGTAGGTTCCCACTGATCATAAAGTTTTCTAGGCATAGAAACTTCCAATTCAAGTTTTTTCTTCACAAGATTGCATCAAAGCATCAACGATATGTTTGGTAAAAGCTTTATTTTGACTATAAGCATGAGGAGAATTTAACATGGATTGCAACAAGGAAATACAAGCTATTAAAGAGAACTTATCATAATTAAATTCCTTGAAATCCAAAATAGTGGGTTCATTGCTATGTAAAGTTTTGACCTCTCCAATCCCACTTTTACCAAATGTAGCATCAAGATCTAAAAACTCTGAATCATTGGGATGCCTTTTAACTAAAGTTGACTCATCTCCAGTCCCATTATTATCAAGATTCATATTGCAAAACAAAGATTTAATAGGGGACACCTCAATCACTTTTATATCTTCATCATTATTATCATGAAAACTAGAAGAACATGCTTTTACAAAGCAACCTTTCTTAGCACGCATTCTAGTGGTTCTTTCTTTGCACTCATCAATGGAAATTCTCATGCCTTTGAGAGACTCATTGATATCATGCTTAGGTGGAATAGATCTAAGTTTCAAAGAATCAACATCAAGAGAAATTCTATCCACGTTCCTAGCCAACTCATCAATCTTAGGCAATCTTTCTTCAAGCAAAGCATTGAAATTCTTTTGAGAGATCATAAATTCTTTAACACTAATCTCAAAATCAGAGGGCATCTTATTAAAATTTCCATAAGAGTTGTTGTAGGAATTACCATAATTATTAGAGGAATTACTAGGAAACGACCTAGGATTAAAGTTTCCTCTATACGCGTTGTTACCAAAATTATTCCTACCAACAAAATTCACATCCATAGATTCATTATTATTATCAATCAAAGTAGACAAAGGCATATCATTAGGATCAATAGGAGCACTCCTATTAGCAAACAATTTCATAAGTTCATCCATCTCTCCACTCAAAACATTAATCTCTTCTATCGCATGAACTTCTTTAATAGTAGATCTTTCGGTGTGCCATTGAGAATAATTAACCATAATATTATCTAGGAGTTTAGTAGCTTCTCCTAAAGTGATTTCCATAAAAGTGCCTCCCATGGCCGAATCTAAAAGATTTATAGAAGCACAATTCAATCCGGCATAAAAGTTTTGTATGATCATCCATAAATTTAATCCATGTGTAGGGCAACTGCGAATCATTAATTTCATCCTCTCCCAAGATTGTGCAACATGCTCATGATCAAGCTGCTTAAAATTCATAATATCGTTTCTAAGAGAGATGGTCTTAGCGGGAGGAAAATACTAAGAGATAAAAGCATCTTTGCACTTATTCCATGAATCAATACTATTTTTAGGCAAAGATGAAAACCAAGTTTTAGCACGATCTCTAAGCGAAAACGGAAATAACTTCTATTTAACAATATCATTATCCATGTCTTTCTTCTTTTGCATATCACACAAATCAACAAAGTTGTCCAAATCAGTAGCGGCATATTCACTAGGAAGGCCGGAGAATTGATCTTTCATGACAAGATTCAACAAAGCATAATTGATTTCGCAAGATTCAGCATCATTAAGAGGAGCAATCAGAGTGCTAAGGAAATCATTATTGTTGGTATTGGAAAAGTCGCACAATTTAGTATTATCTTGAGCCATCGTGACAAGCAATCCAACACACAAGCACACAAGAGGCAAGCGAAAAAGAGGCGAACGGGAAAGAGAGGGCGAATAAAATGGCAAGGGTGAAGTGGGGGAGAGGAAAACGAGAGGCAAATGGAAAATAATGTAATGCGAGGGAGAAGAGTTTGTGATGGGTACTTGGTATGTCTTGACTTGAGCGAAGACCTCCCCGGCAACGGCGCCAGAAATCCTTCTTGCTACCTCTTGAGCACTGCGTTGGTTTTCCCTTGAAGAGGAAAGGGTGATGCAACAAAGTAGCGTAAGTATTTCCCTCAGTTTTTGAGAATCAAGGTATCAATCCAGTAGGAGGCTACACGCAAGTCCCTTGTACCTACACAAAAAAAACAAGAACCTCGCAACCAACGCGATAAAGGGGTTGTCAATCCCTTCACGGCCACTTGCGAAAGTGAGGTCTGATAGAGATAATAAGATAAGATAAATATTTTTGATATTTTATGATATAGATTGAAAAGTAAAGATTGCGAAATAAAGTAGATCGGAAACTTATATGATAGAAAATAGACCCGGGGGCCATAGGTTTCACTAGTGGCTTCTCTCAAGATAGCATAAGTATTACAGTGGGTAAACAAATTACTGCCGAGCAATTGATAGAAAAGTGCATAGTTATGAGAATATCTAGGCATGATCATGTATATAGGCATCACGTCCGCGACAAGTAGATTGAAACGATTCTGCATCTACTACTATTACTCCACACATCGACCGCTATCCAGCATGCATCTAGAGTATTAAGTTCATAAGAACAGAGTAACGCATTAGGCAAGATGACATGATGTAGAGGAATAAACTCAAGCAATATGATATAAACCCCATCTTTTTATCCTCGATGGCAACAATACAATACGTGCCTTGCTGCCCCTGCTGTCACTAGGAAAGGACACCCCAAGATTGAACCCAAATCTAAGCACTTCTCCCATTGCAAGAAAGATCAATCTAGTAGGCCAAACGAAACTGATAATTCGAAGCGACTTGCAAAGATAACCAATCATACATAAAAGAATTCAAAGGAGATTCAAATATTTCTCATAGATAAACTTGATCATAAACCCACAATTCATCGAATCTCTACAAACACACCGCAAAAGAGTTACATCGAATAGATATCCAAGAAGATCGAGGAGAACATTGTATTGAGATTCAAAGAGAGAGAAGAAGCCATTTAGATAATAACTATGGACCCGAAGGTCTGTGGTAAACTACTCACAACTCATTGGAGAGGCTTTGGCATTGATATAGTAGCCCTCCATCAGGTCAGGGGAGCCAAGAGGGGCCCATGAGGGTGGGGGCGCGCCCCCCTAGGGCCCTGGACCCTCGTGGCCGCTTCGTTTACTTCTTGACGTCCACTCCAAGTCTCTTGGATTGCGTTTGTTCCAAAAAGATCTCTCCCAAAGGTTTCATTCCGTTTGGACTCCATTTGATATTCCTTTTCTTCGAAACACTGAAATAGGCAAAAAACATCAATTTGGGCTGGGCCTCCGGTTAATAGGTTAGTCCAAAAATGATATAAAAGTGTATAGTAAAGCCCATAAACATCCCAAACGGGTAATATAATAGCATGGAATAACCAAAAATTATAGATACATTGGAGACGTATCACCATGGACATGAGTTGTCATTTGATAACGGGATCACATCATTAGGAGAATGATGTGATGAACAAGACCCAAACTATAAACGTAGCATATGATCGTATCAAGTTTATTGCTATCATTTTCTGCATGTCAAGTATATATGTTCCTATGACCATGAGATCATGCAACTCACTGACACCGGAGGAATACCTTGTGTGTACCAAACGTTGCAACGTAACTGGGTGACTATAAAGGTGCTCTACAGGTATCTCCGAGGGTGTCTGGGGAGTTGGCATGGATCAAGACTGGGATTTGTCACTCTGTATGACGGAGAGGTATCTCTAGGCCCTCTTGGTAATACAACATCACAAGAAGCTTGCAAGCAATGTGACTAATGATTTAGCCACGGGATTTTGTATTACAGAACAAGTAAAGAGACTTGCCGGTAACGAGATTGAACTAGGTAAGGATATACTGACGATCGAATCTCGGGCAAGTAACATACTGATAGACAAAGGGAACTGCATACGGGGTTAGCTGAATCCTTGGTATCGAGGTTTGACCGATAAGATCTTCGTAGAATGTGTCGGAACCATTATGGGCATCCAGGTCCCGCTATTGGTTATTGATCGTAGAGGTGTCTCTGTCATGTCTGCATAGTTCTCTAACCTGGAGGGTCTACACACTTAACGTTTGGTGACGATATAAGTATAGTTGAGTCATTATGGTGGTTACCGAAGGTTGTTCGGAGTCCCGGATGAGATCTCAGACATGACGAGGAACTTTGGAATGGTTCGCAAGCAAAGATCGATATATTGGATGAAGGGTATTGGAGTCCGGAATTGTTCTGGGGGTACGTGGTGATGACCAGCATGACCGAAAGGGGTTTCGCGGGGCCTCGACAAGTGTTGGGTGATACATCTCCAACGTATCTATAATTTTTGATTGTTCCATGCTGTTATATTATCATTCTTGTATGTTTTAAAATCATTTTGTAGTCATTTTATATCATTTTTGGGTACTAACCTACTGACATAGTGCCCAGTGCTAGTTATTGTTTTCTGCATGTTTTTTACATCGCAGGAAATCAATACCAAACGGAGTCCAAACGCAGCGAAACTTTTTGAGGATTTTTTTGGGCCAGAAGACATCCAATGGGCCAGGAAAGCACCTAGGGGGGGGGTGCTTCGAGGGGAGCACAACCCACCAGGGCATGCCTGGAGGCCCAAGCGCGCCCAGGTGGGTTGTGCCCACCTCGGGTGCCCCGTGAACCGCCTCTTTGCTCTATAAATACCCCAATATTTCAGAAACCCTAGGGGAGTCGACGAAAATCAATTCCAGCCATCGTAGATTCCAGAAACACCAGATCCAATCTAGACACCATCTCGGAGGGGTGCATCATGTCCATTGGTGCCTCTTCGATGATGCGCGAGTAGTTCTTTCTAGACCTACGAGTCCGTAGTTAGTAGCTAGATGGCTTCCTCTCTCTCTTGATTATCAATACAATGGTCTCTTGGAGATCCATATGATGTAAGTCTTTTGCGGTGTGTTTGTTGGGATCCGATGACTTTGAGTTTATGATCAAATCTATGTATTTATCCATGAAAGTTATTTGAGTCTTCTTTGATCTCTTATATGCGTGATTGATTATAGCCTCGTATTTCTTCTCCGATATTTGGGTTTTGTTTGGCCAACTTGATCTATTTATCTTGCAATGGGAAGAGATGCTTTGTGATGGGTTTGATCTTACGGTGCTTGATCCCAGTGACAGAAAGGGAAATGTCACATATGTATCGTTGCTATTAAGGATAACAAGATGGGATCTATTTCTACATAAATAGATCATGTCTACATCATGTCATCGTTCTTATTGCATTACTCCATTTCTCCATGAACTTAATACACTAGATGCATGCTGGATAGCGGTCGATGTGGTAGATGCAGGTAGTAGTAGATGCAGGTAGGAGTCGGTCTACTAATCTTGGACGTGATGCCTATATAATGATCATTGCCTGGATATTGTCATGATTATTTGAAGTTCTATCAATTGCCCAACAGTAATTGTTTTCCCACCGTTTGCTATTTTTCTCGAGAGAAGCCACTAGTGAAACCTACGGCCCCCGGGTCTCTTTTGATCATGTTTGCCTTTGCGATATATTTTCCTTTGCATTTATTTTCATATCTATTAAACCAAAAATACAAAAATACCTTGCCGCAATTTATTTTTTCTGTGATTTATTTATCCTATTTACCACTTTTATCTCACGTTATTTGCCTATCTTGAGGCGCCGTACCCGAAAGGGATTGACAACCCCTTTAACACGTCGGGTTGCGAGTATTTGTTATTTGTGTGCAGGTGCCTTTTATGTGGTGGTCTCATCACTGAGGGAAATACCTATTGTCTCTATACTACATCATCCTTTCCTCTTTGGGGAAATACCAACGTAGTTCTAGCAGACATCAAAAGGAATTTCTGGCGCTGTTGCCGGGGAGGATCTTCAACATCAACCAGGTTCCTTATGACAAATATCATCTCCTCGTGATTTACATTATTTTCCGTTTGCCTCTCGTTTTCCTCTCCCCCACTTCACAAATTTGCCGTTTTATTCGCCCTCTTTTTCGTTCGCCTTTTTCTTGTCAGATCTCTTGTTTGCTTGTGTGACCATGTGTCTTCTATTGGCTTGCATCTTTGCTTGTTAAAAATCTATTGATATGGATCCTCATCCACTAGCTAATATTTTTAAGAGATCTAATTATGTTGAACCAGTTGCTAGTGATTTGAGTGCACTTGATTATCGCTATGAAGTTTTGCTTGAAATTCGTGAATCTGGAAATTGTGATGAAGTGCTTAAAGAAGAAATTTATGAAATGATTCATGATAGCTCCTTGAATGAAAAGCATGATTGCAATGGCGTGACTATAAATTCTATTAATATCAATTGTGCCAATGTTATGCAAAACCCCATGCTTAGGGATGCTAATGTTTCTATGTCCACTAATTATTGTAATGATCATGATTGGGGTGATTCTTCTTATGATCTTGAAAATTTATTTAAGCCTCATGATGAATATGCTATTGATAATAATTGTCGGTGTACAGAAGTAGGGGTTCTACTTTGTACCCCTTTACCTGTGCACGGGCAGCCAGAGCCACGGCCACGGCCACACTTAGCAGGGCAGGTATGGGAAGCCAAAGCCACCAGACGATCAAAGTTTAGGACCTTGAAGTATGTCTAGAGCGCGCGGGGGGGGGGGGTGATTAGACTACTTGACCAATTAAAAACTTAACCTTTTCCCAATTTTAGAGTTTGACAGATTTTAGCATCTTTGGACAAGTCAAGCAATCATCACACAAATTAAGCAAGCATGCAAAGAGTATATAGGCAGCGGAAATTAAAGCATGCAACTTGCAAGAAAGTAAAGGGAAGGGTTTGGAGGATTCAAACGAAGTTGGAGACACGGATGTTTTTGGTGTGGTTCCGATAGGTGGTGCTATCGTACATCCACGTCGATGGAGACTTCAACCCACGAAGGGTAATGGTTGCGTGAGTCCACGGAGGGCTCCACCCACGAAGGGTCCACGAAGAAGCAACCTTGTCTATCCCACCATGGCCGTCGCCCACGAAGGACTTGCCTCACTAGCGGTAGATCTTCACGAAGTAGGCGATCTCCTTGCGCTTACAAACTCCTTGGTTCAACTCCACAATCTTTGTCGGAGGCTCCCAAGTGACACCTAGCCAATCTAGGAGACACCACTCTCCAAGAAGTAACAAATGGTGCGTTGATGATGAACTCCTTGCTCTTGTGCTTCAAATGATAGTCTCCCCAACAGTCAACTCTCTCTCATAGGATTTGGATCTGGTGGAAAGAAGATTTGAGTGGAAAGCAACTTGGGGAAGGCTAGAGATCAAGATTCATATGGTAGGAATGGAATATCTTGGCCTCAACACATGAGTAGGTGGTTCTCTCTCAGGACTGGTAAGTTGGAAGTGTAGGTTTGTTCTGATGGCTCTCTCCATGAGTGAAGAGGAGGTGGAGGGGTATATATAGCCTCCACACAAAATCTAACCGTTACACACAATTTATCAATCTTGGTGGGACCGAATCAATAAACTCGGTCAGACCGATTTAGTAAACTTAGTGACCGTTAGGATTTTTGGTGGGACCGAAACGCAACTCGGTGAGACCGATATGGTTAGGGTTAGGGCATAACGTAATCTCGGTGAGACTGATTACACAAACTTGGTATGACCGATTTTGGTAATTAGCTAACCAGAGAGTTGGTCAGGTAAGCTCGGTGGGACCGATTTGCTCTTTTCGGTGAGATCGAAATGTTACAGAAGGGAAACAGAGAGTTTACATTGCAATCTCGGTGGGACCGATCGCTCACTTCGGTTAGACCGAAACGTTACAAAGGGAAACAGAGAGATTACAATCCCATCTCGGTGAGACCGAGATCCTCATCGGTGAGACCGATTTGCCTAGGGTTTGTGGCAGTGGCTATGACATCTGAACTCGGTGGCGCCGGATAGAAAGAATCGGTGAGACCGATTTTGGCTTTGGGTTTAGGTCATATGTGGATGTGAGAAAATAGTTGAGGGTTTTGGAGCATATCACTAAGCACATGAAGCAAGAGGCTCATTAAGCAACACCTCATCCCTCCTTGATAGTATTGGCTTTTCCTATAGACTCAATGTGATCTTGGATCACTGAAATATAAAATGAAGAGTCTTGAGCTTTTGAGCTTGAGCCAATCCTTTGTCCTTGATATTTTGAGGGATCCACTTTCATCATCCATGCCATGCCATTCATTGAGCTTTCCTGAAATATATGTCTTGGAATAGCATTAGCTCAATGAGCTATATGTTGTTATGAATTACCAAAACCACCTAGGGATAGTTGCACTTTCAATCTCCCCCTTTTTGGTAATTGATGACAACATATAGATCAAAGCTTCGACATATGATAATAAGATTGAAAAACATCGTCGCTTTGAGAAGTATGTGATAAGCAAGAGCTCCCCCTAAATTTGTGCATTGTTTAAGATTTGCTTTGGACTGCAAATGCACAAGGAATTAGGCTCATGGGTTACTCTTCCATGTCACATACATCTTGGTGGAGCGCTCAAAATAATAAAGATTGAATACATGCACTCATCACCAAGCAAAGTGAATGATCATATAAGGATAAGTAAGATAATAACATATAATCAAGCATAAGTGTAGCTTATGATCAAACACATGATCATCAATGTCTCATAGGTAATGCATAGTATCTCAAGCAATCAAAAGCAAACAAGTTTAACCAAGAAGACAAGAGAGAACAAAAAATAGCAAGTCTCTCTCTCGAAGCCTATGATCTATACATTTTTCTCCCCCTTTGGAAACAAGTTACCAAAAAGTTCATAGAAAATGCATAGTGCTAGATCGTCTCTCAGGCTTGGTCTTCAGTTGGTGGTGTAGAGATGGCTCCTTGGACGAAGACTTCAGTTGATGTAGAGGGAGCTGGAGGAGTTGGTGCTGGAGCTGGTTGCCCTGGAGCTGTAGGAGCTGTAGCTGGTGCAGATGATGTAGCTCTTGTGTTTGACACAGGCACTGTAGCTGACCTTTGAGCTCTAGGCACTCTGGCAAATGCATCTGTGGTTGTCTTGCCCTTCCTCTCCTGCATGTCATCCTGCAGCTTCTCCACAACTGACTGAATCTCAGTTACTTTGACATCAAGATCATAGAATTTTTGTTCCATGATCCTTTCCAGGCTCTCCTGGTTTTGAGTTAGGGTGGCCAACCCCTTCTCAATCCTCAGTGTTGATGCTATCAAGTAACCAAGCTGCTCCTGTTTGTTCTTCAAGAAATACTCAGATGCCTCCTCTTGAGTTGGCATCTTGTCAGCCTTCTCTTTCCTTGCTTTCTCTTTCTTCTCTTGAGCTTGCACTGATGATGGATCATTCTCATTCATGACAACTTGATTGTCCTCAAAGTCTGGATAGAGAGGAAAATGTTCCTTATCCAACTGATACTTTCCTGTGCCCATCTTTGAGTTAATCAACTCCTGAATCTGTGGGGCATATCCACAACTTCTCTTCTGATCTGCTGCAGTCCTCTTAATGGTTTCTACCATAAGGCTCATGACCTTGAATTTTTGGGGCACATCAAAAATGTGAAGCATGTTAATTGCATGCCCTCTTATCATGTTGTGGTCACCTGATTTGGGCAAAAGAGTGTGCCTTAAGATCCAGTTGATCGTAGGCAGCCCTGATAGAAGAAAATGGACTGACCCAAATGAGAAAATCTCAAGGGCTTTGTCTGGGATCTCTTTGTACATATGTGACATAGAATTGTGTCCCATCTTCTTCTTGGCATATATATCCAAATCATCTTCACTCTCTTTTGGGGCATTGATCAGATTTGCCCATTCCTCTATGGTTGACTGATATCTTGTTCCTTCAGACATCCAAACTATCCTGCCATCTGGATAGAAGTGTGCTGTGGAGTAGAATTGCATAATGAGTTCATCATTCCAGTTGGTGAGCTTCTGCCCAACAAAATCTGCAACTCCACAAGCAATGCACTCCAGGATAGTGTTCTTCATTTTCCTTTATGTAGGTCCAGTCGACCCATCTCATATCACACACTATAGGCTTCTTGTCCAACAAGATTGTCTCATAGAAGTCCTGCTGCTCCTTGGTGTGGAACCTGTAATCTACAGCAGTCCTTCTCCTGGTGGCATATGGATCAGACAATCTCCATAGCCTCAACCCTGAGTCTTTCCTGATCTTCATGTTCTCAGCCACAGGATGAGCATCATTGTGGTCTGGAATCTTGGGTTTGAGCTTTCTTAGGACCTGCACTTCATCTTCCTCAGCAGCAACCTCGGGCATTGGGGCCTTGTTCTTCTCAGCTGCTGGTATACTCCTGGTATTTCTATTTGGTGCAATTTTGGGCTTGGGGGCAGCTTTGGGTGCTTCTTTGGGCTTTGATGTTGCAGCCCCTGACTTTATTGCATCACCCATAAGCTTCTGTGCCTTTGGTGCTGGTGCAGCAACCTCTTCTTCCTCTTCCATCATGGAAGGTTGACCAACAACTCTGGCCATGGTCTTCTTGACCCTTTCCTTCCTTTTCTTTCCTTCTACAGCTGGCTCTTCAGGCATCTCAGGTACTTGAGTTGATCCTCTGGCTTTAGACATTGGCTGTCTCCCTGCTGGCCTTTTGATCTTCATGCCTGGCTTTACTGCAGTTGAACTGAGCACCTTCTTGAGCACTACCTTCTTGGAAGTAGCCTCATCTTCTGCTGCCACATAGTCCTCATCCTCTGAGTCTGAGGTTCTCTTCCTTCTAGCTCTTGTGGCTGCTTTGGGCAAGTTGCTTGGAGTGCTTCTGCTCCCTTCATCTGAAGTACTTGAGGGACTAGTGCCCTCACTCATGTGAATCTGCTCTTCTTCCCTGTTCTGACTGTCACTAAGGTCTGACATGCTGCAAATCACTGACTGCTGACCCTGTGAATAGTTATAGTTGAGACAGAGTGGATGAGCATCACAAAATGCAGAGATTTTTGCAAAAGAATGATTTAAAAACTTAGTTTTAGTTTCCACAGAAAGCATTTCGGATCTACCGATTTTCAAACTCGGTGATACCGAAGCAGTTTTGGAACCTAAACTAGTGATCTCGGTCAGACCGAGTCACAGTTCGGTGGCACCGAGACTGCTAGGGTTTCACAAAGTTCTAAAATCGGTCACACCGATTTGTAATTCTCGGTCAGACCGAGACTTACTAGTGCAATGGCGTTAGCCAAATCGGTGGGACCGAGTTTTTCAACTCGGTGGGTCCGAGATGGTTTCGGCGGAAACCTAACCCTAAATTTTCGAATCACATCTATTCTAAGGATCACATTGGCTGGATAGGAGTGTTTCAATCGTGGCAAGATGCATTACGAACACAATGTGCTGAGAATCAGATGAGGAAAGCACTGTGATTGAGTTCATACCCTAGTTCGGCGGTGAACTCGCTACGGCGGCAACGGCGGAGAAGAAATCCGTTGACGGCGGCGGAGACCAGCGACAGGAGGCGGCTGGCGACGAAGTCGACGATCCGTAGACCTAGTAGGCAGAGCGAGCTACGCGCGGGCGAAGGGGTTTGGAGGAATTTCCAAATTTTTGCCCGTGTCTATATATAGCCCGACACTGTCGGTGTGACCGAGTTGAACAACTCGGTGGCACCGAGATGCATAACTGTTAACAGTTACAGCAACTCGGTGTGACCGAAAAGTTCATATCGGTTGCACCGAGATGGAAAACGTAGATCGACTTAGTGATCTCGGTGGGACCGAAATGGAGGAATCGGTCAGACCGAGAATCACAAAGAAGTTTTGGAAGTTTAAGTCTATGACGAATCGGGGACTCCAAGTGCTCCTCACACAGAGTGGTTCGAATCTGACTTGATCAAATTTTGTGATGTAGCATGAATAGAGTTTGAGACGAGAAAAGCATAGATAGCTAGAGAAGGTTCTTAGGCATTCTTGTCCATCCACTTGGTCAAAGAAAAGGAAACCAATCAATCAAAACAACAAGTGGATGTCCTCGAATGAGTAAAATATGCAACCAACATGCTCACACAATAAAGTGACAAATTAAATATGTGGCAAAGCATGCACAACCAATTCTAGCATCTATCAAACAATTGGCGATGACTAGGTCATCTATATATGAGTATATTGACTTAGGAGTCAAATGAGAACATTTGATCATAGGTCATACTCATCGTTTAAGCTCAAGTGGGGTTACCACTTTTACATAATGCATTGATGTGTTCACATCATTAGAGTTGCTTTGACTCAATTCTTAGAGTTAAGCTCCCCCTAGATGTGAGATCCCCCCTTAGAGGGATGAACTAACCTTGGGTTTTGTCGATGATGACTTCATGTAGGTGTTGAAGATGTGGATGCTCAATGTTGATGTAGATCTTTTGGAGCAATCCTTTGGAGTGAGTTGCACTTTCAATACCTACACGGGTTAGTCCCACAAGGAACAAAACAAGAATATCCATAGACATAGAGTGATGCACACACAAGATGATGTCCATGAAATCATTTGGTTACCTTGTCCCTTGCCTTACCAACATGAGGGTTTGTGACTCCTTGAACTAGTGCAAGATGTGGAGGTTGATTGCACTTGTTCTTGCCATAAAGATATGAGTGAAGAATGTTGGCGGAGTCACCCTCAAGAACTCTCTAGTTCTTCTTCTTTGGGATCCACATCATCTTGATGGGAATCCTTGGAGTTGTAGTTGTACTTGATGAAGTAGAACTTGACGTAGTCTTGGGAACCCACTTGACCAAGGCCTTAGGTGCTTCTTCAAATGCATCAATCTCCTCTTGAAGCTTGTCCTTGCCTTTATGGTCTTGTGGTGGAAGATCATCTTGAGCTTGTGTTCCCTTGAAAGAAGTAGGATCATACTTCTCTTGTTGAGGAACAAACTTCGTCTTGGGGTATTGATCTTCTTCCCACTCAACTCCATTGGCATTGAACTTTCGTTCAAAACCAACACCTTGATTCTTCCGGTGCCTTCCTTGCTTGCGTACAATTTCCTCGAATTGCTTACTCCCGGCAAGGCTCTTGTATACACCTTTCTCTATAATTCCCTTCAATAAGCTATTTTCTTGCTCAAGTGTAACTTGGCTAAGAGAATCATTAGTGGAATCAAGAGAACTACTAGAAGCAACAATATTGGATTTAGCATAGTTATTGTTACTACTAGAGGAAGAATCTTTCTTGTTCTTGTTACTAGACTTGACTTGAGGCATGTAAGTAGATAAGAGTAAACGCTTGGCAATATAAGAAGAACTTTTCTTGCGAAGATCATCATTGATTGCCTTTAAGAACTCATGCTCTTGCTCAAGATTGAGCTTTTCAAAGCGTAACTTCTCATGAGCCCTTAAAAGTTCTCGATGATTTTCGAAGATAGTTTCATGAGCTAACTTAAGAGTGTTTAGTTCTTTAGTTAGAAGCTCAATCTTCTCCTTATCATTGTCATTCGTTTTATCTTGTTTAGCATGATTAATTGACGTTTCATCATAGTATTCATCACTAGAGTTGTCAATAAGTAAATCATCATCACCTAGCAAGTCATCTTCATCACTATTGAAATCAACATACTCGGGATGTGTTACCTTTGGACCTTTGGCCATGAAGCATCTTCCAATTCCTTCATTTGGTGAGTCAAATATGTCGTAGGAGTTGGTTGACACAAGTGCTAGACCGGCAACACCTTCATCTTGAGTATGTTCAGAGTCGGAGTGATAGCTTCTCTCGGAGTGATGTTCAGATTCGGAACCGGATACCCATTCACCAACATGAGCTTGATGTCTTTGTTTTGTGTAGCTCTTTGATGACTTGTCCTTCCTTTCCGAATCTTTGCTTCTCCGTGAGGGTCTTCGTTCATAACGATCATCTCTACTCCTTCTCTCTCTTGGTGGTGATTCTTCTCTTCTACTTCTTCTTTTTGGAGAATCTTCTCTTCTTTTGTAGGGTGCCGTACACTCATTGGAATAGTGTCCGGGTCTCCCACAATTGTAGCAGTTGCGCTCTCGACTGGAAGATCTTTTGTCATTGTAGGACCTTGACTTAGAGCTTCTTTCTTTGCTTCTACTCTTGTAGAATTTGTTGAAATTTTCACCATTAAGCTCAATTCTTCATTGAAGGTTTGTTTCTCACTTGATGATGTGGGGGCTTCACATGAGGCTTTGTAAGCACCACTTGACTTGTTGTGAAGTTCCTCCTTATCCTTGAGTGACATCTCATGAGCAACAATTCTACCAATGACCTCCGTTGGCTTGAGATTCTTGTAATTGGGCATCATTTGAATCAATGTGCACACGGTATCATATTTTCCATCCAATGCTCTTAGGATCTTCTTGATGATGAATCTGTCGGTCATCTCTTCACTCCCTAAGCCGGCAATCTCATTTGTGATAAGAGCAAGCCTAGAGTACATTTCAGCGACACCTTCACCATCCTTCATTTTGAACTTGTCAAGCTGACTTTGGAGCACATCCAACTTGGATTCCTTGACGGAGTCGGTACCTTCATGCATATCAATCAAAGTGTCCCAAATTTCCTTTGCATTCTCAAGACGGCTGATTTTGTTGAATTCTTCAGGGCACAATCCGTTGAAGATGATATCACAAGCTTGAGCGTTGTATTGCAGCATCTTCAATTCTTCCGCATTAGCTTCACGGTTCGGCTCTCTCCCATCAAAGAATTCACCTTGCAAGCCAATACAAATAATAGCCCAAACGGCGGGGTTATGTCCGAGAATATGCATTTTCATCTTATGCTTCCAACTAGCAAAATTAGTTCCATCAAAGTAAGGACCTCTACGGTGATAATTTCCCTCGCTAGACGCCATACTCTCCTAGGTTGTGAAACCAAGGCTATGACCACCAAAAGCTATGGAAATCAAAGCAAATGGAGACCAAGGCTCTGATACCACTTGTAGGACCTTGAAGTATGTCTAGAGGGGGGGGTGATTAGACTACTTGACCAATTAAAAACTTAACCTTTTCCCAATTTTAGAGTTTGACAGATTTTAGCAACTTTGGACAAGTCAAGCAATCATCACACAAATCAAGCAAGCATGCAAAGAGTATATAGGCAGCGGAAATTAAAGCATGCAACTTGCAAGAAAGTAAAGGGAAGGGTTTGGAGGATTCAAACGCAGTTGGAGACACGGATGTTTTTGGCGTGGTTCCGATAGGTGGTGCTATCGTACATCCACGTTGATGGAGACTTCAACCCACGAAGGGTAACGGTTGCGCGAGTCCACGGAGGGCTCCACCCACGAAGGGTCCACGAAGAAGCAACCTTGTCTATCCCACCATGGCCGTCGCCCACGAAGGACTTGCCTCACTAGCGGTAGATCTTCACGAAGTAGGCGATCTCCTTGCCCTTACAAACTCCTTGGTTCAACTCCACAATCTTTGTCGGAGGCTCCCAAGTGACACCTAGCCAATCTAGGAGACACCACTCTCCAAGAAGTAACAAATGGTGCGTTGATGATGAACTCCTTGCTCTTGTGCTTCAAATGATAGTCTCCCCAACACTCAACTCTCTCTCATAGGATTTGGATCTGGTGGAAAGAAGATTTGAGTGGAAAGCAACTTGGGGAAGGCTAGAGATCAAGATTCATATGGTAGGAATGGAATATCTTGGCCTCAACACATGAGTAGGTGGTTCTCTCTCAGAACTGGTAAGTTGGAAGTGTAGGTTTGTTCTGATGGCTCTCTCCACGAATGAAGAGGAGGTGGAGGGGTATATATAGCCTCCACACAAAATCTAACCGTTACACACAATTTACCAATCTCGGTGGGACCGAATCAACAAACTCGGTCAGACCGATTTAGTAAACCTAGTGACCGTTAGGATTTTCGGTGGGACCGAAATGCAACTCGGTAGGACCGATATGGTTAGGGTTAGGGCATAACGTAATCTCGGTGAGACCGATTACACAAACTCGGTAGGACCGATTTTGGTAATTAGCTAACCAGAGAGTTGGTCAGGTAAACTCGGTGGGACCGATTTGCTCTTTTCGGTGAGACCGAAATGTTACAAAAGGGAAACAGAGAGTTTACATTGCAATCTCGGTGGGACCGATCGCTCACTTCGGTTAGACCGAAACGTTACGAAGGGAAACAGAGAGATTACAATCCCATCTCGGTGAGACCGAGATCCCTATCGGTGAGACCGATTTGCCTAGGGTTTGT
The DNA here is from genome assembly GCF_018294505.1 of Triticum aestivum. Taxonomy (NCBI): domain Eukaryota; kingdom Viridiplantae; phylum Streptophyta; class Magnoliopsida; order Poales; family Poaceae; genus Triticum; species Triticum aestivum. The sequence goes on from NC_057795.1 coordinate 527,927,741, forward strand.
GGCAGTGGCTATGACATCTGAACTCGGTGGCGCCGGATAGAAAGAATCGGTGAGACCGATTTTGGCTTTAGGTTTAGGTCATATGTGGATGTGAGAAAGTAGTTGAGGGTTTTGGAGCATATCACTAAGCACATGAAGCAAGAGGCTCATTAAGCAACACCTCATCCCTCCTTGGTAGTATTGGCTTTTCCTATAGACTCAATGTGATCTTGGATCACTGAAATATAAAATGAAGAGTCTTGAGCTTTTGAGCTTGAGCCAATCCTTTGTCCTTGATATTTTGAGGGATCCACTTTCATCATCCATGCCATGCCATTCATTGAGCTTTCCTGAAATATATGTCTTGGAATAGCATTAGCTCAATGAGCTATATGTTGTTATGAATTACCAAAACCACCTAGGGATAGTTGCACTTTCACAAAGGAACGCCAAGACAGAGACACGAAGAGAAAGAGGGTGAGGTGGACTCCCCCGGCAAGACCCTTGCCGGGGCGGCCTCCACGGCCCCGGCAAGGACCTTGCCGGGGCAGCTTGCCCAAACCCAGCGGAGCGCGCCACCCTTGAGCCCGAGGTTTGCAATACCAACAAACACATTGGAACCAAGGCTCGGGAGGCGCCTCCATGGTGGCATGCAGATCTTTGTGAAGATCATTAACACACAATATCAGGTAAGGACCAGAAGACGAGACCTCCGGCATCATCCTTGCCGGGGACGACCACAGTGCCACGGCAAGACCCTGGCCGCCCCCCGCCCCGGCAAGACCCTTGCCGAGGAAATAAGTGAGGCCACGGCCAGGCCCACATGCGTCAAGACCCCACCGCCGTTCCCATGCAGCTGCCAGCCCAGCCAGGCAGGCGGGCACCTGCGTGGCGACGTGCGGTTTCGAGGCCAACTCAGCAAGCACCTGCGTTGTGGCATGCAGATCTTCATGAAGACGCTGCTACCGTGCCACCTCAGCAGCATGCCAGCCTACATGGCGCTGCCCGCCCCGCTGGCCTGGGCGCGTGTCGAAGCAGGGCAAGGCGGCACCTCAGAGGCGCATTTAATGCGTATTGTCCCATAATGGCAAGCGATAAAGATAACTACTGAACCATTTCCACCTCCTGTCACTATAAAAAAAGACACATCCATGACATTTTGGGCCAAACGAATTTTTTTCTGTCATACTTATGAGACTTCTATGATGATAATTGTGAAAAAACCCGGTATCATCATAGATGTGGTGGGCTCCTACTTCTATGACAAAAAATCATGACAGAAAATGGGCTTTTCGTCCTGGGCGGGCCGGAGACGCAGCTGCATGACATTCTTTGGTCCATCCATGACGGAAAAAACCGTGGTAGAAGAGAGGGCGAGGAAAATATCGGGGTGTTCCCGGTTATAGTGGGTGGTCGGGGCCGAGCGATGCACCTCCTCTCTCGTACACGTACGCACGTGGGTGCGAGGCATTGTGCTGTAACTTAACCCGAGCAAGGCGTTCACCTATACTGAACCCGAGCGATTGCACTGCAGGCTACGCGTTACTGAACCCGAGCAATCGATCGATGCATGGCTGTTAACTGAACCCGATCGAGCGATTCCTTCGCTACTGCTGCTACCTGGAGCCGATCGATGCTGCCTCTAGACAAACAGTGAGCATTGCGGGGGGGGGGGGGGGTGGATGAACAGGATCCCATGGTGTTGCCTCTGGATGAACATGACCCCGATCAATCGAGCCGGTTGGGGCTGGATGAACAGGACCCCGTGGAGGGTTGGATGAACAGGACGACCCCGTGGAGGGCTGGATGAATAGTAGATAGTGGAGGGGTGGATGAACAGTAGCCCGTGGAGGGGTGGTTGAACAGGAGCCCGTGGAGAGGGGTGGTTGAATAGTAGCCGGTGGAGTAGCGCGCGGTGGAGACTGGATGAACATGAGCCCGTGGATGAACAGTCATAGGTGGAGGCTAGAATAGGTCGACGGTGGATGAACAGTAGCCCGCGGAGGCTGGAGGAGGTCGACGGTTGAGATGAACAGTATCCCGTGGAGTCCCGTTTTGCGGTACGCCACACCCCTCCCGATGAACAGGACCCCCGTTTCGAACGTAGCGCTCCAACACAAGTCCGTTTCCTCCATTTTGCGGTACGCCACACCCCTCCCGATCAGCAGGACCCCATTTCGACCGTAGGAGGTCCAACACAAGTCCGTTTCCTCTGTTTTGCAGTATGCCAGACCCCTCCCGATGAACAGGATCCCGTTTCAAATGTGGCCGGTCGAACACAAGGCCGTTTCCTCCGTTGTGCGGTACGCTAGGCCTCGTTTCCATCGCCTATTCCGTCCAAGCCCTCCCGATGAACACTGTTGGCGTCTTGGGAACGGGGGTCCCCAGACTTGCCTGCATGCAGCCTGCAGCATGGCTCAACCAGTGGCCCAGTACGGCCCGTCATCATGAACAGACGCTCAAGACCCTCGCGATGGGCCAAGACTCGTGGGGCGGACGGTGCAAGGCCTCGTCAGGGGCGGCCTCACCAGGCAGGCTCGCGAGGAGGCGGAGAGATCAAGGCAAGGGGTACCTCGCGAGGTGCTCATGACGCAAGCCATGACGATCAAGACCAGGCGGGCGCCAGCCTGCGCAGTGTCGTCGTTTCCTCTTTGGTGCAAAGGGGGCAAGCGCAGGCGCGGAGTACCGAGGCATCAGGCAAAGGTTTCCATATTGGTGCAACGAGACCAAGACCAGCAGAGCGGCAGGATGGAGGTCACCGTGGAGCCCAAGACGGCGTCATCACCAGTGTCTTTGGCAGTCGAAGACCACCTTTAGTCAGGATAGCTTGTACTAGCTGTCCCCTTTCAAAATGGCCGTTGCTGGCTCCCTTCCCGCTCAATATTTGGGAAGAGGACCTGGGCCTCTATAAATAGAGATAGCCACCACAGTAGAAGACGAGTTAAGTTCATCCACATACGACCACCACAAGAACACCTCTCGCGAGGCTGTTCTTCCTCTGTATTGTTCATCATCAGCCCAAGAGGCAATCCACCACACCACACACGGGAGTAGGGTATTACACCACAACGGTGGCCCGAATCTGTATAAATCTTGTGTCTCTTGTGTTGTTCATCGTGTTAGCTTAGATTCGCGGCGAGGTTTTGGGACGTGAATCAGTAGGGAGAAGATCTTTGTGCGCACCCCAGAGTTTGAACCTTAAGGGTTTTGTCGGAACCCGATATCCAACATTTGGCGCGCCAGGTAGGGTTGCGCCGGAGCTCTCCCTTCCGTCGACCCGCTCTCCACCAACACCGCGCCTCGCCCTCATGGCGGACAACGCGCCACCGGCTCCGGCCGCCGACACTAGCGCTGGGGCCAGGGGGCTCCGAGGCTTGGCCCCCACCTTACGGCAGGTGTTGTGGCCGCACAAGTTCAAGCCAGGGATGCCGCCGCGCTACGACGGTGCGGCGGACCAGCTGGCTTTCCTGCTGGCATATGAAGAGGCTGTCGTCAAGGCCGGAGGCGACGACAAGGTCATGGCCAACTAGTTTCCGATGGCCCTCACCGGCGTGCCACGCGTTTGGCTGCTCCACCTGCCAACATCTTATGTGGCCTCCTGGGAGGAGCTGCACAAGCTCTTCCTCACCCACTACGCTGTGCCGGTGCCCCCGGTCCTTGCAGCTTTCCTGGGCGGCTCACAGGCGCCACCTTTGAGCTGCCACGTCAAGCCGTTCGTCCGCCAGATCAGCGCCGCCCTCACGCGGCAGGGAGCTCCTCCGGGTTGGGCGGCACCCAAGGCTGACCTGACCTTCAACTCTGATGATCACCCCGTCAACATCGCCTGCTCGGGTGCGCTCCCAATGCTTTGCATGCCCACCATCTGCCAGGTGGTGTTGGATATCGGGTTTCGGCAAAACCCTTAAGGTTCAAACTCTGGGTTGCGCACGAAGATCTTCCCCCTACCGATCCACGTCCCAACGCCTCACTGAGAATCTAAGCTAAACGGTGAACAACATGAGGGACACAAGATTTATACTGGTTCGGGCCACCGTTGTGGTGTAATACCCTACTCCAGTGTGTGCTGTGGTGGATTGCCTCAGGGGCTGATGATGAATAGTACAAGGGAAGAACAGCCTCGCGAGAGGTGTTCTTGTGGTGGTGATTTGAGAAGGATTCGATCCGCTCTCGATGGCTCTAGATCAGATCCTGATGATATGTCCCTCTACTATGGTGGTTAGCCCTATTTATAGAGGCCCTGGTCCTCTTCCCAAATATTGAGCGGAAAGGGCGCCAACAATGACCATTTTGAAGGGGAACATCTAGTACAAGTTATCCTGATTAAAGTTGGTCTTCGGCTACCAAAGGCACTAGTGATGACACCGTCTTGGGCTCCACGGTGACCTCCGTCCTGCCGCTCTGCTGGTCTTGGTCTCATTGCACCGAAATGGTAACCTTTGCTTGATGCCTCAGTACTCCGCGCCTTTGCTTGCCCCCTTTGCACCAAAGACGAAAGAAGGAGACTGCGCAGGCCGGCGCCCGCCTGGTCTTGGTCGTCATGGCTTGCGTCACGAGCACCTCGCGAGGTATCCCTGCCTTGATCTCTCCGCCTCCTCGCAAGCCTTCCTGGTGAGGCCGCTCCTGAGGAAGTCTTTCGTCGTCCGCCCCGCGAGGCTTGGCCCCTCGTGAGGGTCTTGAGCTCGAGTTGATGAAGATGGGCAGTACTGGGCCACCACTTGAGCCACGCCGCAGGCCGCAGGCAGGCTAGTTTGGGGACCCCCGTTCCCAGAACACCGACAGTAGCCCCCGGGCCGAAGGCGCGCTCAGACTTGGCTTAGCAGAGAAGAGAAAGGGCAAGTGCGGAGTGCCGTGGGCCCCACAGCCTGCAGCCTTGGTCGTCGTGTGGTGGTTGATTGGACGTGGGCGTCCCCGCTTCCCCACGCTGCCTCGGCAACTGCCCGACTTGACAAGTCCCTGCACGCAAAAATGAGTCATGATTACCTGCGATCATGGAGGCCAACGGTTGGCCTCCTCTGGGCTATAAATGCGAGGGGGGGGGCAAGCCACCACAGTCCATCTCTTCCTACTCCGCTCCTTCTTCCTTGCTCCTCCCCATCTGCTTGCTGTGTCCCATGGCGCCTACGAAGAGGTTCTCAGCTGTAGAGAAGGGGAAGGCTCGCCAGGAAGGGCCTAGCTCTCCTCCACCCAAGCGCGGCCGAGGCCGTCCCCGCAAGCACCCCACAACTACTGCAGTGGCCGCCTGTGGTCGTGGCGGAGGTCTTTCGTGCGGTGAAGGTCGCTCGATTTGCGGGGGAAGACGCGTCGTGGCTACACGGCCTCCCCGCCTGCGCTTTCACTCGGCAGAGGTGCTATCGGAGTTTGTCGTTTGGTCGGCGGATCTGACCGCAACTGGCTTCAGCTCCCACGCTTCTTCACCGGCAAACTACCGGCAGGTGCCACTGGTGGGCTCTGGCTTCAGGCGGACGGCTGCAGCAGCAGAGCCTCCTGGGTCGCGGTGGAGGTCTCCGTCGCCGGGAACGTGGCCTTGGCTCGCGGCTGGCAGACGTTTTCCCGCGCGCGTGGCCTGGGCCGGCGGTGCACCCTGCATTTCAAGTTTGATGGTGATGCCACCCTCTACGTGAGGGTGTTCGTAGAGGACAACCGCCGTGTCGGGTGCTGCCCTGAAGATGATGACGACTGTCGGTGTCAAAACCAGCGGATCTCGGGTAGTGGGTCCCGATCTATGCGTCTTAGGCTGATGGTAACAGGAAGCAAGGGACACAATGTTTACCCAGGTTGGGGCCCTCTCGATGGAGGTAAAACCCTACTTCCTGCTTGATTAATATTGAAGATATGAGTAGTACAAGAGTAGATCTACCACGAGATCGTAGAGGCTAAACTCCTAAGAGCTAGCCTATGATGGTATGATTGTAATTGTGATCGGCCTTCTAAGGACCATCCTCTCCGGTTTATATGGACACCAGAGAGGGCTAGGGTTTACATGGAGTCGGTTACAAGGAAGGAAATACAATATCCGGATCGCCAAGCTTGTCTTCCACACAAAGGATAGTCCTATCTGGACACGGGCCGAAGTCTTGAGTCTTGTATCTTCACACTTCAAAAGTCCGGACGGTGTATACAGTCCGGCTGTCCGGATACCCCCCTATCCAGGACTTGGAAGTGCTAGTTATCGACTAGAGGGGGGAATAGGCGATCTTTATCATCGTCTTCAAAACATGGAAGTTTCGAAGACAAACAATAGAAATGACCTAATTGATATGCAATGGAGGATAAACTACAACAAGCAAGCCATAGTCAAGTATGCAATAATGTGAACGTACAAAGACTAATAGCAGCTAGGTAGTAAGGATCAGGATGGAAGATAGTACGAAGCCAATCAATGAAAGTAGTCAAGCAACAAAGTCAAACCGATAAGACAAATAAGCAATGACTTCACGAAGACAAACTCAAAGTAAAGGAGGGAAGGGATAGAACCAGTCACTTGTTGAAGACACAAGATTTTTTGGACCAGTTCCAGTTGTTGTGACAACTGTACGTCTGGTTAGGGAGGCTGAGATTCAACTCAGAAGACCGTGTCTTCACCTTATTCCCCTTGAGCTAAGGACACACAGTCCTCGCCCAATCACTCTGGTAAGTCTTCAAGGTAGACTTCCAAACCTTCACAGACTTTGTTCACCGGCAATCCACAATGACTCTTGGATGCTCAGAACACGACGCCTAACCGGCTGGAGGATACACAGTCCTCAAGTGTAATAAGTCTTCAGGTCACACAGACAGAAAGACTTCAGTGATGCCTAACACTCTTTGGTCTGGGTGTTTGGGCTTTGTCCTCGCAAGGATTTCTCTCTCAAAGGCTTCGAGGTGGGTTGCTCTCAAAACGACAAAAGCCGCAAACTAACTCTGAGCAGCCACCAATTTATGGTGTAGGGGGTGGGCTATTTATAGCCACAAGGCAACCCGACCTGATATGTCTGAAATGACCCTGGGTCACTAAGGAACTGACACGTGTTCCAACGGTCAGATTTCAAACACACACGGCAACTTTACTTGGGCTACAAGCAAAGCTGACTCATCCAGCTCTGGATAAGATTTGCTCTCATTGTCTTTGCTCGAAGATATAGGATTTGGGTTGAGCATCACTTCAGTCACTCTGACTTTGTTCACTTGGACCCCACTTAACAGTACGGTGGTTCCTATGACTCAACAAAGAAGAAAAGGAAACAACGAAACAACTCAATCTTCGCGCTCCATAGTCTTCACTCAATGTCTTCTCATGTCATAGTCTTCAGTGTGATTATCTTCACACACCACCATTGTCTTCAATGTCTTCATACGTTTTTAGGGTTCATCTCCGGTAGGTAAACCGAATCAATGAGGGACACTTCCTGCGTTATCCTGCAATTCTCACAAACGCATTAGTCCCTCAACCAACTTTGTCGTCAATACTCCAAAACCAACTAGGGGTGGCACTAGATGCACTTACAATCTCCCCCTTTTTGGTGATTGATGACAAACTGGTTGAAGTTTTCAACGGGAAAGAAGTATGTGAAATTGTAAAGGGTAGGGTATTGTCTTCATAAGTGGCAAGGGCTCCCCCTGAAGATGTGCATATAAATAATTTGCTTTTGGAATGCAAATGCACATGGCAGGTTGTACTTTTGGAGATCCTCTTCAACTTATGAAGATAATTCATCATGCACGAAATGATATAACTAAGAGAATGACATGCATAATGAAAAATGGATGTCTGCAGAATGATCTAAGTGCGGAAGTTATCATCGCACGTGGAAACGCAAATAAGTAGCAGACGACCATCAAGTTTAAGTGTTACAACTCAAAAAAAACAAAGTGTATCAAATGCAAGAGTTGTAAGCACTAGGCAAAAATATAAAGCAACTGCCCTTATGAACCCGCTTGAAGACTATCAACTCATATGCTTCTCCCCCTTTTGTCAGTAATGACCAAAAAGGTTTGAAGACATAGAGCATCTACTCGTCCTCATGAGGAGTAGGTGAAGCAGTAGGGTTGTCGTTGTTGTTTGGCGGTGCAGACGAACTTGGTGCAGTGTCGATGCGTGCAGAAGTAGGGGGTGGTGATGTAGCATCATCTTCATCATCGATCATATTTGCATGCATAGTTGCCGCGGAGGAAGAATAGTCATAGTCTTCAAGAGATGGAGTTCTTCGTAGGACATCATTCTGTGGAGGAGTGGAGTCAAACTTGAATCTTTCAGTGAAGCCATCGTCTTGAAGATCTGCTTCAGCACTGAGCAGGGTCAAACTCTTCCATGATCGCCGACAAGTTTCGTGAGTGACAAATGCATTCTTGGTGGCAAGGTTTCGAATGCGATTTACATCCACCAAGAGGCTTTACATTTGACGCTTGAGCCAAAAATGATGCTTATCTTGTTTCTGATGCAGGGCCACTAGAAGTTCTCGGTCATTTAGGACCCGAGAGCGCTTCCGAGGCCTTTGAGCAATTGTGCTCTCAGTAGCTTCAGTTGGCGCATGATGAGGTAGACGAGTGTTTCCAGCCATTGGATAGACACGAGTTACGACTTGGACTCCTTCCATAGGCTGAGTCAAGCTTTGGTGTTCAGCATTTTGAAGACTAAGAGGCTTCTTGGCAGGTTCAGGGTATATGGCTTCAACTGACATATCAACCTCTGGTAGAAAGATCACATGATTGCGAGCAGAGGGTTGATAGTTGATAGCAGAATGTTGCTTGATAAGGCGCATGACCCATGGAGCATAGAATTTCAGTCCGAAAAGGTCAGATCCAGATGCAGCCAGTTGCCGAAGGAAGAAATCTTGTGCATTGAAGCTGATGCCATTGAGGATGTAAAAGACCAATGTCTTCATGGCTCCTTCAAGTTTTTCAGCTGATGAATGTCCTTTGATCGGCCATAGAGTCCGCCTGATGATGTGATATATGGTGCGCGGCAGATACTCAAGGTCATCAACAAAGAACTCCTTTGGATATTCAACATCATGTGGCAAAGGCTTCATCATGCTCAACATCTGGCTCAAGTTTGGTTCTGGTTTATGGAAGATGCTCTCCAGTGCATTGTGGTGGTTTTGACAACCAGGTTCATATAGCTCTCTGGGAGTGGATAGACCTGTAAGCTCAATGATGTCAAGAGCTTTGGCTTCATGATGAACATTTCCTGTCATCCACTCGAGAACCCATGTCTTTGTATCTCTGTTGTAACCGCGAATGTGGAGCGTAGCATAGAATTGAAGCGGTAGTTCTTCATTCCAATGTTCTTTGTCTATCACAAAGCTGAGCAGACCAGCATCACAAAAGCAGTCAAGTGCTTCTTCTAAGCATGGTAGTCCAGCAATGGCTTCAGTGTCGAGGCGCATATGAGGGAAAATGCGCCCTTGATCATACAGAACACAGGAGTAATAGCTTCGTTGCTGATGACTCCAGAAACGATCTGATGATATTCTTGGCCTTGTGTATGGGTTCTTTGAGCTGTCAAAGAACGTGTTGTGGCTTTTGAAGCCATTTGCATTGAAGGACCCGACAGATGTGGCAGTACCAGGAAACCTTGGCAGTCTTGGCTTTGGCTTCTGGACCTGAGGCCTATGCTCAATGTGATAGTCAAACTGAGGACCAGAGATATTAGGCGGAGGGACCAAAACAGGCCATCTTACTGTGATTAGCTCGCCATGGTTGTATGCTTGCTCAATTGTATAGGGCCTTGGTGGCGGAACAGGAGCAGTGGCAGCAACAGTGGCTTCGGGCTGCACATCAGAAGCTTCAGGAGCATTTTCAGCATTGACTTCTGGCACGGTGCTTGGGACAGGCTCCACATTAGCTTCAGCCATGACTATGTCATTGGCTTCATTGGTGTTGGTGGTGGCAGCCTCAAGGTTTTCGACCTCCACTTGATGAGCTGGAGGGTCAGGCACAGACACGTTCACTTCATGAACAGCTTCTTTAGGAATGGGGGGAGTAGGGACACGTTCTTCTTGAAGTTCGTCATCGGTTGATGCAGTCGGATTGTCTTCAGCCGCTGGGGCTTCAGACATAGAGTCATTCACAGTTGGAGTGGCTTCTGAAAATACTTGACGTGCAACAGGTTGATGGTGCACTTCTCCTTCAGGAACGCTCGGAAGAGGGACTTGAGGCCTTGGTCCTTTGCGAAGCCTTTGTAATACAGGCGACGCCTTTGGAGATGGAGTAGGCAGGTCCTCATCCTCTTCAACTTGCATGGATGGTGTGACTTGTTGTTGTTGGGGAGTACTGGGGGAGTCTTGTTGTTGCGAGCGATCATCCCATGATGCATCCTGAGCAATTGGCGCCAGAGGACGACCAATGCTGATGATTTCGCTGTTCATATGAACAGGCGATGATACCACATTGTATTCAATTTGAGGAAGAACTTCATCATCTTCAACATTGTCATGGTGACCAATGTCTTCAGCAGTGATGGGATCAACTGCTGGAATCTCTTCAGCTTCAGGAGCCTCTGTGGAAGCAGGCTCATGAACAGTCATTCGTAGTTCTTGGGTTGCAGATGCAGGACGAACCACTGAGATGGGTTCAACAACAAGGGGCTCTGTGCGAGCAGCCCGATTTTTCTTGGTCTTGCGCTTCTTCTTGGAGGGAGCTGCATCAGAGGCTTCTGAGGTTTTCCGTTTTCTGGCTTCAGCCTCTGTAGCCCTCGTCTTCTTCTGTTCTGAAGCGGTTGACGTGACTTTTGGCTTCGAGCCAGTCATGCTGCTTGGGAAGACAATGCGAGGTTCATCTTGCCTTGAAGGTGCAGATTGGATAGTCGATTTCTTCTTCTTTGCAGCCATCCTGGGGTCGATGCCAGGACAACCAAGAGCCTTGCGCTTCTTTGCCTCATTGTAGGCAAGCACACACTTGTCAGCCAGACCCTTCATGCGCTCTCTAGAGCCTCGAGCTTCTTCATGCTTCTTGAGAAAGGCTTCTTTGAGCTCGTGCAGCATGATCTTGAAGTTTTTGACATCTTGCACGTTGAGCGTGGCCACATGCTTTTTGAACTGAGCCTTTTCATATTCAATCTTGTGCTTCAGTTCGACGATGCGCTGAGCAATAGCTAGCTCAGAAGCAATGGCGCCATTGAAGGCGACGCTGAGGCCAATGGGAAGTTGCAAGTCATCAAAGCTGAGATTTGGTGTGTCAAACCACTCATCAATGAAGTTATGGATGATTTCCACGTCAAAGGGAGGCAAGTTGTTGAAGATCTCAGCTTCTTCCTTGCTCTTGATCAGTTGCTCAAGAGCATCATCTGCAAGATCGTCATCGCTGGACAGATCAATGTGCTCTTCACGCAGAATGGCAGCAGGAGTCAGAGTCTGATCAGTACTCTTGATGATTTTCTTTTTCTTCTCCTTCTTCTTGGAGATGCGTGAAAAATCTTCAGACTGCACACTGTCTTCAGGAGGTGCAGTGGCCAGTGGCTTCACACGAGAAGCTTTTGGAGGTGCAGCTGATGTTGAAGCCTTAATTTTCTTTGGCTTCTGCGGCCTTGGAGGAGGAGATGGGGCTTCATCAGAATTAGCATCATTATCAGAATGATCCACTTTAGCACCTTGTACCAAGACGTATGAGATTAGGCCATCAAGGTTTGAAAATGGGCCGATTCTATTTTCTTCCGCTTCACGTGTGCCATCATCACGGGGAGCAGAGGGACCAGGATTGAAGTCTAATCCCCTTGACTTCTTGTTCTCCTTTGTCGAGGCCTTTGCATACTGGAAGTTGCGCTTGAAGAGATTGTCGTCACGACACTAGAGCAATGATGATGGGTCGGCATCTTCAGGCTGTGGTCCACGGACCATACAGGGATAGAATTCTTGTGCAATGGCTTCAGCTTTGTTCTTGGGGGGAAGGCCTCGATAGAGAATATCACCCCAAGGACTCTTGATAGCATTCTTCTCAGCGTACTCTAGGGTCACGAACTTGTACTTGAACCATTGTTCAGCCCAATAGCGCCGAATCCATTGGATTCGTGTCTTGCGCTGATTATAATCCTCTTCGGGATCTGTCTTGTAAAGTTCTGCAAGATCATCAGGCAGATCCTTTGATGTTCCCCCTCGACACTGTCTGCCACCCTTCCTTACAGATTTCTCCGTAGCCATGAACTTCAAACTGAATGGTTTCAATATGTTCAAAGGCTTCAGAGGCTTTCGCTTGCGGGTCAGACAGGAACTGGCTTCGGGAGATTCAATGTGTTGTTGTAAGAATTCTGCAAACGAATGCAGACTATGAGAACCTAGGGATTCTCCCACGGACATGTACCTGTGACAGCATTAGAGATGCGAGGGAAGGGGAAGAGGTCATATGTATGCTCAGAAGATTTTGAAGATAAATCAGTTTGAAGACATTGACCTCATGTTGCGAAGACATTCACTTATATGTTGAGAGTCGGTTCCAGATTTGTACGAATCCGTGAATAAGTACAAGTGAGGAATCTAACTAGATATGAAGCTTAAGTGAATATACTAGGCAGTATGAAATGCAGACATAATACATCTAACTTTGTATAGACAGAAGCCAATTTTGGTAAATTGGATGAATCATTGAGGATCAAAAAGCTGGTAAAAATAGAGTTATATTTACCACACGATGAACTGCTAGATGGGATGAATAGGAGACCGAGCAGTTCAATCCACCGTGCCCTAACTTGGCGACGGAGGACACCTACGGCAGCGGCGGAGAGGACGATGCCCGCGGCCGGTGTGAGGGCGGCGTCGAAGAAGTCGCGGCAGCTAAGCGCTTCGTCGCCCGCGTCGTCGAGAGCTAGTGGTGGCGCTAGGGTTTTGATGAGGTGGAGAGGTGGAAGAAGGTTTTCTCGACCGCAGGGGGCACATATATGTAAGAAGGTGTGCGGCACAGCGCCATTACGCAGGTGCCCCTACCTGTTCACATCTGAGGAACACGTGGCAAACATGCAACATACTCAGAGTTGTCCCACGTTCCCACGCCCGCCAAGTTTGTCGGATGGACGTTCCGGCTTCTCCGAATTTCAGTCAATAAGGATGAATCATTTAATAGACTTAATGTTTGTCTCTGTGTCTTCTGCTAACAAGGATGCAGAGAAGACATTCGACAGTTTCAATAGAATGCATATGATTTGGACAGATAGAGTTTGAGATAGTAAGCATAGAGAGATTAGGGCCCGATCACATTCACTTAGTTCAAAAGATTCAACAATGAAGACATAGCTATAAGTGAATGCTGTAGAGGACAGAATACTAGTATATATATATATATATATATATATATATATATATATATATATATATATATATATATGAAAAAGCAATCAAATCAACATAGTGAAGTGAATCATGAAGATTAGTTGAAATTTTGAAGTCAAATCAAATGCGAAGATATTCAACAATAACGCCATGAGTGAAACACTTCAAACCAAGAAATTTGGTGGTGGCGTTACCCACCGTATAGGAAGTATTAGACCCAGACACGGCGCACAATTATCGTGGCGCTCCGAAGTCAAATTCCATGTTAATGTATTCACACTCAGAATGCAGGTCTTCATTGATTGAAGATATACTTTACTTCATGTGTTGCACATCTAAGTCATCAACATGCATAAGTGTTAGGATGTGTGCCTGATCACAGGACATTTGAGGATTCCAAGATATTTAGCTCACACCGTAACTTGCAAAACCTTTTCTCATCCAAGGGCTTTGTGAAGATATCTGCCAGTTGCTCTTCAGTGTTGACGTGAATGATGTCAATATCTTTCTTCATGACATGATCTCTGAGAAAGTGATGACGAATTTCAATGTGCTTTGTGTTCGAGTGCTGAACTGGATTGTTGGCAATCTTGATGGCGCTTTCGTTGTCGCAGAAGAGAGGTACTTGTGTCAGATTGACGCCATAGTCCTTGAGAGTTTGCTTCATCCACAGAAGCTGAGCACAACAAGATCCAGCAGCAATGTATTCAGATTCAGCAGTTGAGAGTGATACACAGTTTTGCTTCTTTGAAGACCAACAGACAAGTGATCGTCCCAGAAAGTGACATGTTCCTGATGTAGACTTGCGATCCACCTTGTCACCAGCATAATCAGCATCCGAGAATCCAACCAGATCAAATCTTGAGCCCTTTGGATACCATAATCCGAGTGTTGGGGTGTAAGCCAAATATCTAAGAATTCGCTTCACAGCTAAGTGATGCGATTCCTTTGGTGCCGCTTGGAATCGAGCACACATGCAAACACTAAGCATAATATCTGGCCTAGATGCACATAGGTAAAGTAAAGAACCAATCATGGAGCGGTATACCTTTTGATCGAACTCTTTACCATTGTCGTCGGGACCAAGATGATGTTTGGCTGGCATTGGCGTCGTGTAACCTTTGCAATCTTGCATGCCGAACTTCTTCAGACAGTCTTTGAGATATTTTTCTTGAGATATGAACATGCCATTCCTTTGCTGACGAATTTGAAGACCAAGGAAGAACTTCAGCTCACCCATCATGGACATCTGATATTGCTCTTGCATCATGTATCCAAACTCATCACTATACTTCTGGTTGGTGCAGCCGAAGATTATGTCATCCACATATATTTGGCATACAAACAGTTCACCATCATATGTCTTCGTGAAGAGTGTGGGATCGAGGGATCCTGGTTTGAAGCCTTTGCTCTTCAGGAAGTCTTTGATTGTATCATACCAAGCGCGAGGAGCTTGTTTGAGGCCATACAGTGCTTTGTTTAGTTTGTACACAATATCAGGATGTTTTGGATCTTCAAAGCCAGGTGGTTGAGCAACATACACTTCTTCTTCAATCTTGCCATTGAGGAAAGCACTCTTCACATCCATTTGATATAGCAAGATGTTGTGGTGATTAGCATAGGCTAGCAGTATGCGAATAGCTTCAAGCCTAGCCACAGGAGCAAATGTTTCATCGAAGTCAATTCCTTCAACTTGAGTATATCCTTGAGCCACAAGACGTGCTTTGTTTCTGACGACTTGACCATGCTCATCTTGCTTGTTCCGATATATCCATTTAGTGCCAATAATGTTATGTTTGCGAGGGTCAGGGCGCTTGACAAGTTCCCAAACATTATTCAGCTTGAACTGTTGAAGTTCTTCTTGCATGGCTTGAATCCATTCAGGTTCCATAAAGGCTTCAGCAACTTTCTTGGGTTCAGATATTGATACAAATGAAAAATGCCCACAGAAATTTGCTAACTGTGTTGCTCTTGAGCGAGTAAGTGGACCAGGTGCATTGATGCTATCAATTATCTTCTCAATTTGTACTTCATTTGCAACACGAGGATGAACTGGACGAAGCCCTTGCTCATGCTGATCATTGTCATCATTGGGAGGATTGTCTTCGGTCTGAGCATTGTCTTCAGGTTGGTTTGGTGCAGAAATGATAAGTTCCTCTTCAGGCTGTGCTTCAGAGGGCATGATTTCACCAGTTCCCATCAGCTTGATAGATTCGCTGGAAGGAGCTTCATCTAATGTGCTTGGCAGGAGCTCTCGTTGTGAACCATTGGTTTCATCAAATCGCACGTCCACAGTTTCAACGATTTTGTAGTGAAAGAGGTTGAAGACTCTGTAAGAGTGCGAATCCTTTCCATAGCCGAGCATGAAGCCTTCGTGAGCTTTGGGTTCAAATTTTGACTTGTGATGGGGATCCTTGATCCAGCACCTAGCACCAAAGACTCTGAAGTAGCTGACATTTGGCTTCTTGCCAGTAAGGAGCTCATAGGATGTTTTGCCCAGAAGCTTGTGGATGTAAACACGGTTGATGATGTGACAAGCTGTATCAATAGCTTCGGGCCAGAACTTTCTTGGTGTCTTGTACTCGTCGAGCATTGTTCGAGCCATCTCAATGACGGTTATGTTCTTGCGCTCTACAATGCCATTTTGCTGAGGTGTGTATGGGGCAGAGAACTCATGAGTGATTCCCATTGTATCCAGATAAAGATCAAGCCCGGTGTTCTTGAATTCAGTGCCGTTATCACTTCTGATATGCTTGATCTTGACGCCATAGTTGTTCATTGCTCGATTGGCGAATCGTCTGAAGACATCTTGTACTTCAGTCTTGTAGAGAATTATGTGCACCCATGTATATCTTGAGTAGTCATCAACAATGACGAAGCCATAGAGACACGCTGTTGTTGTGAGGGTAGAGTAGTGAGTAGGGCCAAATAAGTCCATGTGCAACAGCTCGAAGGGTTGAGATGTCGTCATGATTGTCTTCGAGGGGTGCTTGGCCCTCGTCATCTTTCCAGCTTCGCAGGCACCACACAAATGATCTTTCTTGAACTTGACACCTTCGATGCCTATGACATGCTTCTTCTTGACGAGTGTGTGTAAGTTCCTCATGCCAGCATGCCCCAGCCTTCGATGCCAGAGCCAGCATTCTGAAGCTTTTGCAAGAAGACATACGGCAAGCTGTGGACCTGCTGAGAAATCTACCATGTATAGATCACCTTTCCTATACCCTTCAAAGACTAGAGACTTGTCAGATTCCATTAGTACAAGGCAACGATATTTTCCGAATATCACAATCATGTTTAAGTCACAAAGCATTGAGACAGACATTAAGTTGAATCCAAGGGATTCAACAAGCATCACTTTATCCATGTGTTGATCCTTTGAGATTGCAACTCTACCTAGACCCAATACCTTGCCTTTACCAGTGTCAGCAAATGTGATTTGACTCTTGTCGGATGGACGTAAGGTTGAGTCCATGAGAAGACTTCGATCACCAGTCATATGATTAGTGCATCCGCTGTCCATAATCCATTCTGAAGCACGAGGTGTCATACCCTACAGTGCAGTTAGGAGGATAGGCTTCACAAGGTATGTTGTGAAGCATAAGCATTTGACGCACACTAGGATTATCACAGCTTAGATGAAAGTTAGAACACACAGTATGACAGGTAAGCGATTCATATGTGGAATACATAGTAAGTCATTTTATCATGCGTCCCTTTGTGTTTTAGGTCCCCAGCAATAATATCGGACGCCTTTGATTGCTGGCTGGAGACCATATTCTGCAAAAGAGAGTTAATTCTTCTTCACCACCCACATCTTCAGGGGTGGCTTAGAAGCAATGAGTCTAAGTGCAGCATCTGAGAATTTCGGCTTTGAAGCCCTAGCAAATAGCCTTGCAGGAGATGAATGATACTCATATGAATAAGCAGAAAAGTTCTTAGTCCTATGAACATGGCGGTTTGAGGACACACGTTCATATTCATAAGTTTGAGTACGATTTCCCTGCAAAACATTGGCGTTAGGGTGACTCAAGTGAGTCCTGTATTCGTATGAAGCCGTTGGACCATATGATGCCTTTGGTCTAGGGTTTGTCTTCTTCCCAGGTGGTGTCATGATGACATTCACTGGAAGATTCTCAAGACAACTTTTGGGAACCCAGATCTTCTTCATAGGTGGTCAATTCCTGCAGTTAGTACCAATATACCTGGCAAACACTTCACCATTCTGATTTTTGAACAGTTTATAGTTTGCATCAAAGGATTCATCAATGATAATAGGATTTGCACAGGTAAAGCCAGATAAAGTGGATGGATCCACTGAAGGTTCCTTTGCAGCAACCCATGTGGTTTTGGGATACTGCTTAGGCTTCCAGTAGGAACCATCAGCATTCATTTCCCTCTCGAACCCAACACCCTCTTTCCTAGTGTTTCGGTTCAGAATCTGCTTTTCGAGGACATCACAAAGTGTCTGATGTCCTTTCAGACTTTTATACATCCCTGTTTCAAGCAGTGTCTTCAACCTAGCATTTTCATCATCAATAGTAGTGGTATCCTCAGCAGAGGGGTTAGTTTCCACATCAGTAGTTGAAGACAAAGCAACAGTAGCAGCCTTTGAACATTCAGCAACAGAGGTAGTGTTATTACGCTCAATGCATTTTAAACATGGTGGTTCAAATCCATTCTGTGTAATGCTGATTTGTTGAGCAAGTAATGAATCGCGCTCCTTCAGAAGATCTCCATAATCCACTCTTATCTTTTCAAGATCTAGCTTTCTTTGAAGACATTCAGAAGAAAGTTTCTCATGATCAGACAAGAGAGCATTATGTTGATCTTGAAGGGCGTCAAACTTGGAATGAAGTCTCTGAAGACTCTCAGCCAAAGCTTTTGACTGATCCATTTCTTCGCCCAACATATCATCGCTCTTACTAAGCATGTTTTGAACCTTTTCCAAAGCTCTTTGTTGTTTAGTGGCAAGGGAAGCAAGTTTGACATAGCTGGGGCCAAATTCATCACCTGATTCATCATCACTAGTTTCAGAGAGGTAGCATTCAGTTACCTTAGCACCCCCTGCCATGAGGCATGGTGAAGATGAAGACGATTCAGGTGGAAAGGTCATCTCTTTAAGAGACTCCTTGTAGTCATCAAGCCAAGGATCATGACGATTAAGATGACCTTCATAGACCTCAGAAAGCCGGTCCCAGATTAGCTTCGCGTGATTGAGGTGCATGACGTTCCTGAACTGATTTCGGGACAGACAGGAGCAGATGACATCCTTCGCTGTGAGGTTCAGTAGAGTGTACTTGCGAATGTCATCAGCCTCTGCCATCTTGCATAGATCGGTAAGACCAATCTCAGTGACGGTCCACAGTTCGCTATTCCATAGCCATGAGTCGCTTCTTCATCATGGCTTTCCACCGAGGATACTCATGACCGTCAAAGGTGGGGCAAGATACATTCCTCAATCCTGCAGTCGACATAGCTAAACTCCAGGTGGTTAAACCGAATCACACAGAACAAGGGAGTACCTTGCTCTGATACCAATTGAAAGTGCTAGTTATCGACTAGAGGGGGGGGTGAATAGGCGATTTTTATCAAAGTCTTCAAAACGTGGAAGTTTCGAAGACAAACAATAGAAATGACCTAATTGATATGCAGCGGAAGATAAACTACAACAAGCAAGCCATAGTCAAGTATGCAATAATGTGAACGTACAAAGACTAATAGCAGCTAGGTAGTAAGGATCAGGATGGAAGATCGTATGAAGCCAATCAATGAAAGTAGTCAAGCAATGAAGTCAAACAGATAAGACAAATAAGCAATGACTTCACGAAGACAAACTCAAAGTAAAGGAGGGAAGGGATAGAACCAGTCACTTGTTGAAGACACATGATTTGTTGGACCAGTTCCAGTTGCTGTGACAACTGTACGTCTGGTTAGGGAGGCTGAGATTCAACTCAGAAGACCGCGTCTTCACCTTATTCCCCTAGAGCTAAGGACACACAGTCCTCGCCCAATCACTCTGGTAAGTCTTCAAGGTAGACTTCCGAACCTTGACAGACTTCGTTCACCGGCAATCCACAATGACTCTTGGATGCTCAGAACGCGACGCCTAACCGGCTGGAGGATACACAGTCCTCAAGTGTAATAAGTCTTCAGGTCACACAGACAGAAAGACTCCAGTGATGCCTAACACTCTTTGGCTCTGGGTGTTTGGGCTTTGTCCTCGCAAGGATTTCTCTCTCAAAGGCTTCAAGGTGGGTTGCTCTCAAAACGACAAAAGCCGTAAACTAACTCTGAGCAGCCACCAATTTATGGTGTAGGGGGTGGGCTATTTATAGCCACAAGGCAACCTGGCCTGTTATGTCCGAAATGACCCTGGGTCACTAAGGAACTGACACGTGTTCCAACGGTCAGATTTCAAACACACACGACAACTTTACTTGGGCTACAAGCAAAGCTGACTCATCCAGCTCTGGATAAGATTTGCTCTCATTGTCTTTGCTCGAAGATATAGGATTTGGGTTGAGCATCACTTCAGTCACTCTGACTTTGTTCACTTGGACCCCACTTAACAGTACGATGGTTCCTATGACTCAACAAAGAAGAAAAGGAAACAACGAAACAACTCAATCTTCGCGCTCCATAGTCTTCACTCAATGTCTTCTCATGTCATAGTCTTCAGTGTGATTATCTTCACACACCACCATTGTCTTCAATGTCTTCATACGTTTTTAGGGGTCATCTTCGGTAGGTAAATCGAATCAATGAGGGACACTTCCTGCGTTATCCTGCAATTCTCACAAACGCATTAGTCCCTCAACCAACTTTGTCGTCAATACTCCAAAACCAACTAGGGGTGGCACTAGATGCACTTACAGGACTCCCTCAGTAGCCCCTGAACCAGGCTTCAATGACGATGAATCCGGCGCGCAGTCTTGTCTTCGGCATTGCAAGGCGCGTTCCTTCTCCGAATACTCCAATGTACCCATCACGACGAACAGTGTCCGGCATCCCATCAATGTTGTACTCCTTGGCTTTAGTGCTTCAATAATGACCATTTCCACGTGTCGAGCGAATGTGAGGAGTCGAGGCATTTTTGCATTTGCCACCCTCGGTCCTTCGGGCTAACCGTCTATTTGAAGAGACTGGGATTCCAAGATCCAAACCTCACTCTCCCTCCTTGAGCAAGCATCCAACAGAGCGCCTGGAAGAAAACATTCCAACATGGCTGGTCGTCGCAGCTCTTCTGCTCGCTCCCCTTGCCCCAAGCCGGGGGACTAGGGAGAGTGTTCAGTTTCTCATAGCCGTTTGATAAAGTTACAAACCCAAGGGCTCCTCCCGCGGGCGTTCATGGTCCCTGTCCGAGCCGGGGTGGCCACCTATAACGGCGAACAAGCGAAGAGATCTCCCAATCCATCTCCAGAGGAGAGAATATGCCTCATTCCGCATCTATTAAGGGGCGTCGGGTTCCCTATTCATCCATTCCTTTGCAGGCTCCTGGAGTTCTACGGCCTCCAGTTGCACAACTTTACCCCAGCCTCCGTACTACATATAGCAGGGTATGTCGCCCTTTGTGAGCTATTTCTAGGTTGCGATGCTCATTTCGGATTGTGGAAGAAGCTGTTCTGCCTTGTCCCACACAACCAGGGAGATCCCTATGTCAAGTGGGCGGGGCTGAAGTATGGCGTATCGCTGAGACCGAATACCTATCCGGCACTCCCAAGAAGGCACCAGATAACTGAGCTTCAGAGTGGTTTTATATTGATGACGCTCCCCTTCCGGATCCAGTCTGGACAGGACTCCCCAAGTTCAGTAACACTTCGCCGAGGGCACGTCTAAGCTGGCACCCCCGAGGTCCCCAAGAAGAGGATTCCAGGGAAATACATTTCCTAATGAGTAGGATAAAGTTACTGGCCAAATCTGGACTGACGATAGTCGAGGTCATGGAAATATGCATAATGCGGGGAGTGCAACCGCTTCAATATCGGGGAAATCCCATGTGGCATTACAACAGGACAGACGATGCCACCCGCTGCGGCCGTAAGGGTTCGGACTCCGCCACTGCGCTGGCAAGGATATTGTTCGATCTATACAAAGGAGAAGAGGAAGACTTCCTTCATATCAAACCGCGAGACGGATTCTCCATGTACAATCCCCCAAACTAGGTAAGTCGTCATTTATGTTCTCGCTTAACTTATCGTGGTGTTCTTTGCTAAGGTTACCTACCTTGATGTTTCCAAGCAGGAATTGAGGAGGGCCGTAGAAGGAATCTCCGGCCCTTCCCTGCAGCCAGAGGACCCTGAAAGGGCCCTGGACCCAGGACTCGAAGAAGACCCGGATGCGGCCGTGGAGCTTGTCGATGGGATATTTTATCGGGTGTGCCGTGACGGTGCGTCAGTGGCTATTACTGCTGATTATCCTGGACTGCTACCTTCGTCGCATGTAAGCCAAGCCGAAAACTCGATCCTCCTAAGAGGATTCTTTCTTGATGTCATGCTTTATCCCTGATGCGTTGTGTTTTTGCAGAAACGACGCTCGGAGCACAGGGCTGAGCCCCTAGGGACCCGTCAGCCACAGGCGTCCGGATTGGGTAGGCTCAAGAGGAAGGCGGTTAGGGCCGACACTCCTCTACAGAGGTAAGGAAACAACCTGTCATGTAATTATTGCTACTTGAAGTGTAACAACACCCTTTACATCCTAGCAGGAAGAGGGGTATCCAGACTATATCCGGGGATCCTGCCAACCACGCCTCCACTAGTCGGGCTCCAAAACCAACTACGAGAGAGGAGGAGGACGTAGGGCCCATGCCGCATAGTCCTCCGACAGAGGATGCGAATATGCTTTTGGCCACAAACTCCGAAGTCAAAATGGCAATGGGGATGGGTATCTCCGGGGGGAACTCCACCATCACCGCCCCGATCCCCGCCAGTCCCCGGCCCCGCTAGCCCTGAGAAGCTTCGCGGGAGGGGGGAAACGCCCCCCATCCCCGACAATGGCGGGTACCCGTCCCCCGGCGGGGACTCCACGGGGAGCGTAACGCGCCGGCGTCTTCTCCTTGCCCAGTTGATCTCAATGCAAAGACGCCACCTCCTCGCAACCGTCGCTCTCGACGCCCATCGCCGTCGTCGACGAATCGCACCGTTCACTGTTGCGGCCTTGAGGTGGAGGACAGGAGGAGAACTAGAGGAGGAGGCAAGGAGGAGAAGTAGGTGAGAGCCATGGGGCCAGACGGGAAGGATGCGCCGCCCACTGCCGGCCGCCGCCGGTGGTGGTCTGACAGTCAAGGCCGAGCTCGATCTGGGAAGTGAGAACTGGGAGAGGAACAAGAGGGAGGCGGCTGCGCTGTGAGTAAGAGGAGCGAGCGAGAGGAGGTCCGCGTGTGTTGGGCTCCTAGGTGCGTCCGTGCATGTTAGTTAGGTTAGGCCAAGTGTGTTGGGCTCGTCTTGGGCCATGGCTGAATGGCTGGCTGCTGCTAGGTTGGCCTGCTATTTGGAAGGAGGTCCCACATGTCAGTCGTTGGCGGGTATCCATGGAGGCTCCACGGGGCGAATTTGTCCCCCATCCCCGCCCCGTTATGCTATCGGGTACCCGCCAAGCAATCCCCATGGAGGCAATTTGTCCCCCGTCCCCGGTTCTTAGCGGGTATATCCCCGCGGGTACCCGCCTCCACGGGCAAAACTGCCATCTTGAATCCAAAGTGGAGAGCGCCATGAATCACCGGCGCCGGAGCACCGTGCTTCGGAACAACATCTTTTCCGAAGAGGCCTTTAATGCCTTCAATTCGGCAGACGCATACATCCGAGCTGCTCAAGGCGGGCTTGCCCAAGCGACGAACCAGTATACCAAAGATATACGGGTAAGAAATTGTGATAAGTATGTATAACAGTAGCCCCTGAGACTTGAAATGGTAGGAACAACAGTTTTAAGTATCAATTTATGCGCATGTTCTTGTAGATAAGAATGAGCAATTGTCTCGGGAGCTAGAAGAGTGCAAGACCCAAATAAGGGCCACAGTTGCCAAGCTAGAGGAATCCCAGAAGGCCTCATACGGTAATCATTTATCTCGATTGTACAAAAATGTACCAGTTAGCAACTGGCTGGCATGAAAAACAGAAAATTCTGTAGATAACCCCGGAGTGAATCCGAAGGGCGAGAGAGATGACAAGTCGCATCTCCAGAGGCAACTAAAGGCTGGCGAGTGCATACTCACGCAAGTGCGGCAGGAGAAGAACAATCTTGAAGATGCCAATGTCCGGCTGGACATAGAGTTAAAAGACGTTCACGCCGAGCTGGCGGACTCCGTAAAGGAGAATAAAAGGCTTCGACGCGGCATTTATGGTGACTGCCTAGACGAACTGTATAATAGTTCGGTGAGGAAGTGTATTGAAAGAATTTTTTTTGTAGGAATGTTAACGGGTCGCCCTGAGGAGGATACGCCCTCATCTATAGGTGATGTACTGCAACAACTTTCATAGTTGCACGAGCGAGCTCGGCGGGTGATGCACGTCGTTGCTCAGGCCTTGTGGCCATCAAGCCCCCTGCCAAGTGGCATAGGGGAGCTTGTGGACCTGCTTCAAGGAGCCCGACGGCGCTTCCGGCTGTGGAAGATATCAGCATGCCGGCAAGGTGCAAGAGAAGCTTGGGCAATGGTGAAGACGCGGTACACCAAGCTGGACCCAAACCATATGGCCGAGGTAGGACCGGCGGGGCCCGATGGGCAAGAAATCCCCGTAAGTCTGGTATATGACCAGGTAGTGTTGGCCGCTAAGTATTCTCAACAGGATTGTAAACTAGA
The DNA here is from genome assembly GCF_018294505.1 of Triticum aestivum. NCBI lineage: Eukaryota > Viridiplantae > Streptophyta > Magnoliopsida > Poales > Poaceae > Triticum > Triticum aestivum. The sequence goes on from NC_057795.1 coordinate 527,951,750, forward strand.
TAGCCTGTTGGATGGCATAGAGGAGGAATATAGTCAGTCCAAGTGACTGTGTAATTTAAGGGCATAAGTAGCCCCTAGCCGGATTAAAATCATTTGTCATGGCAGACCTTTTCGCTTCAGCCCCCGGGTCCTATAGTCCGGGGTGTGTCCAAATACCCGCTCAGTTATACAAAACTGGGGTATGCGTGGAGACCAGGCGTAGAGGTCATAAGTGCTTGAATAGACAAGTGCCCAACTAGTTATGTTATATTACATGGATAGTAAGAAACATCTTCCAGGGAGAATAGTTTCGTTAGGGTTTCCTTTCCCTGGGGGTGCATGCGGCAAAGCATATGCCCGGACTGCGGACAAAGGCGCAGGATACAAAACTTCTGGGATTTATGTTGTGAAAAACCAAAACATCTTTTGTTCATCGACCGAATATTCTCTTAAGGAAACTAGCTTTCGGCTTCACCCAGTCTGAGGTACACATCCGGCTCAACCGGCAGTAACAATCGCATAGGTGCTCCCCTTATGCCCTAGACGAATTAACGGGAACGTAGGGCATAAACACAGGAGCCAGGCAACCCAGCTTGGCCACGTCTTAAGTCATACCGATGCATATAATGGTGAAGAAAAGGCACACATAAAAAGAAACTCATGTGTGATGGGCAAAAAGCCTTCAGAGTAATTTATATTTAGCTTCCGTATAGGAAGCCCCCCGGTATTGTTTACACACATAGTGCAGCCGGAATAAGCCGGGAGTCTGTACTGTATGAAATACTTTGTGTGAAGAGAAAAGGATCGAGAGAGGAAGAGGGAGGGAGCATAAATAAAAAGGAGGAGGTGAAGAGACAAACACCGAGTTCGGTGCTAGGCGTAGAATCTCCGGAGTCTGGCCGCGTTCCATGGGTTCGGCTCGAGTCTGTTATCGGATACATTACGTAAGCGATACACTCCTCCGGTGAGAACTTGGTCGATGGCGAAGGGGCCTTCCCACTTGGGTTTGAGCTTGTCCTTCTTCTTCTCCGGTAAGCGTAGAACGAGTTCGCTAATATTATAAGTTTTGGCTCGTACTTCTCTACTTTGGTATCGTCGATCCTGTTGCTGATAGAATGCGGAACGGGCCTTAGCGACATCGCGCTCCTCTAGGGCGTCCAAGTAATCCTGCCGATCTAACTCGGCTTCCTTTTCTTCGTACATGCGTATGCATGGCGAATCATGTATTATGTCGCAAGGTAATATTGCTTCCGCACCGTACACCATAAAAATGGTGTATATCCAGTGGTGCGATTCGGCGTGGTCCGCAGCCCCCAGAGTATGGAGTTGAGCTCCTTGACCCAATGAGTATCCGACTCTGTCAAGGATCGCACTAGTCTAGGTTTAATGCCACTCATGATGAGACCGTTTACCCGTTTTACCTGGCCATTTGTTTGAGGATGGTATACGGAAGCATAGTCGAGCTTAATGCCCATTTTGCCGCACCAAGATTTCACCTCATCGGCCGTGAAATTTGAGCCATTATCGGTGATGATGCTGTGGGGGACACCGTGTCGGTGTACGACCCCGGATATAAAGTCGATTACTGGTCCGGATTCGGCCGTTTTCACTGGTTTGGCTTCTAGCCATTTGGTGAACTTATCTACCATGACCAATAGGTATTTTTTCTTGTGGTTTCCCCCTTTAAGGGGTCCGACCATATCCAGCCCCCAGACCGCGAAGGGCCAAGTTATGGGGATTGTTTGGAGAGCGGTAGGGGGCATATGACTCTGATTGGCAAAGAGGTGGCAACCGACGCAATGTTGGACAAGGTCCTGTGCGTCTGCTCGGGCCGTCGGCCAATAGAAGCATGTACAGAAGGCCTTGCTGATTAGTGCTCGAGCTGCAGCGTGGTGCCCACCCAGTCCGGCATGGATTTCAGCCAAGAGCTGCCGCCCTTCCTCTTCGGAGATGCACCTTTGAAGCACTCCGGTCGCACTTTTCTTATAGAGTTCCCCTTCGTGGACTTTGTAAGCTTTGGAACGCCGGACAATGCAGCATGCTTCATTTTGGTCTTCGGGGAGCTCCTGCCTATTTAGGTAGGCCAAGAAGGTTCAATCCACGGGGCGACAACGACCATTATTTCGTGGGCTGACGTTGTTATTTCGGTGGTAGAGCCTCCGATTATGTCTATTAGTTTGGAATCTGGGGATGTATTCGGATCTGTGCTGGTATTGCCGGACTCCCCTTCCCATACCACGGATGGCTTGAACAGCCTTTCCAGGAATATGTTAGGTGGGACAGGGTCTCGTTTAGCACCGATGTGAGCAAGTACATTTGCTGCTTGATTGTTTTCTCGAGCCACATGGTGAAATTCGAGCCCCTCGAACTGAGCTAACATTTTAAGGACGACACTACGGTAGGCCACCATTTTCGGATCCTTGGCGTCAAAGTCTCCATTTATTTGGGATATTGCAAGGTTTGAATCCCCGCGCACCTCTAGGCGTTGAATGCCCATAGAGACTGCCATCCGAAGACCGTGCAACAGAGCCTCATATTCGGCTGCATTGTTGGAGTCTGTGTATAATATCTGGAGGACGTATTGGACCGTGTCTCCGGTGGGAGACGTCAGGACTACACCTGCTCACAATTTGTCCAACATTTTAGAGTCGTCGAAGTGCATGATCCAATTAGAGTATGCGCCATACTCTTTAGGGAGTTCGTTTTCCGTCCATTCGGCAACAAAGTCAGCTAATACTTGCGACTTGATAGCCTGCCGAGGCTTGTATATTATGTCGAACGAAGGAGCTCAATGGCCCATTTAGCGATCCGGCCCGTGGCATCACGGTTATTTATTATATCGTTTAGTGGTACTTCGGAGGCCACCGTAATCGAACACTCTTGAAAGTAGTGTCGTAGCTTTCGGGATGCCATGAAGACCACGTATGCTATTTTTTGATAGTGTAGGTATCGGGATTTTGATGGGGTGAGGAACATGGATACGTAGTAAACCGGCTTCTGTAGCGGGAATTTGTATCCGTCAACCTCTCATTCGACGACGAGTACTGCGCTTACAACTTGATGTGTTGCAGCTATGTACAGCAGCATAGGTTCGCCGATATTTGGCGCTGTTAGGACTGGATTATTGGCCAATAAGGTCTTTATTTCATCGAGTCCGGCCGCGGCTGCATCCGTCCACACGAAGTGTTCGGTGCGCCGAAGAAGGCGGTAAAGAGGCAATGCCTTTTCTCCTAACCTGGAGATAAAGCGGCTCAAAGCAGCCACGCATCCAGCTAGTTTCTGGATGTGTTTGAGGTCTGTTGGTATAGCCAACTGCGACAAAGCTCGGATTTTTGCCGGATTAGCTTCAATTCCTCTATTGGAAACGATGAAGCCCAGCAGTTTTCCAGAGGGGACGCCGAAAACGCATTTCTCCGGATTCAGCTTGATGTCGTATGTTCGTAGGTTGTCGAACGTAAGCCTCAAGTCATCTATTAGGGTTTCGACGTGTCTTGTTTTTATGACTACGTCGTCCACGTATGCCTCCACTGTTTTGCCGATTTGCTTTTCCAGGCATGTTTGAATCATGCGTTGATAGGTTGCTCCGGCATTCTTGAGCCCGAAAGGCATAGTGTTGAAGCAGAAAGGGCCATATGGCGTTATGAAAGCTGTAGCAGCTTGGTCGGACTCTGCCATCTTTATTTGATGGTATCCAGAGTATGCGTCGAGGAAACACAGCGAGTCGTGTCCTGCTGTGGCATCGATGATTTGATCGATGCGAGGGAGGGGAAAGGGATCCTTGGGGCAAGCCTTGTTAAGGTCTTTGAAGTCGACGCGCAGGTGCTAGGATTTGTCCTTCTTTGGTACCATTACCAAGTTCGCCAGCCAATTCGGATGTTTGATATGTCTGATGAATCCGGCCTCATATAGCTTGGCTAGATCCTCCCCCATGGCTTGTCGTTTAGGCCTGAAAAATCGCCTTAGGGTATGTTTGACGGGTTTGTATCCCTTTAGCATGTTAAGGCTGTGTTCGGCCAATTCGTGCAGGATGCCTAGCATGTCCAATGGGTGCCAGGAAAAAAATGTCCCAATTCCCACGTAAGAATTCTCGCAGTGTGGCGTCCATAGTGGGGCCTAACTGTGTCCCGATGGAGGCTGTCTTCATGGGGTCCGTAGGGTGGACTTGGAATTTGACTATCTCATCTGCTGGCTTAGACGAGGTGGACTTGGGTCGTTTGTCGAGTATCATGTCATTCTTGTCCATGGTGGCGCGCAGCGTTGTTAATTCTTCCGCTGCTAGGGCTTCGGACAGTGCCTCCAAGGCTAGTGCTGCGGTTTTGTTTTCAGCGCGGAGTGCGACGTCCGGATCACTAGCTAGAGTGATGATTCCATTGGGTCCGGGCATTTTAAGCTTCATGTACCCATAATGGGGTATAGCTTGAAAGCTTGCAAACGCGTCCCGCCCTAGAAGGGTGTGGTATCCGCTGCTAAAAGGGGCCACTTGGAACACGATTTCTTCGGACCTATAATTCTCTGGGGTGCCGAATACCACATCAAGTGTGATTTTCCCCGTGCACCGCGCCTCCCGACTAGGCATAATTCCCCTGAAGGTTGTGCCGCTTTGCTCAATGCGGCCTTTATTAATTTCCATTTTCTTGAGTGTTTCTTCATAGATCAAGTTTAATCCGCTCCCGCCGTCCATGAGGACTTTAGTGAGCCGACAGTCGTCCACTATTGGACTAAGGACCAAAGCGGCTGGTGCCCGGGCGGTCCGAAATTGGGGCTTGTCACTGGCATTGAAAGTTATAGCAGTGTCGTTCCATGGATTTACTTTTGCCACATGGCAGATTTTAGCAGAGCTTCGATGGGCTCACTTGCGCCTATTGTTTGAGGCGAAAGTCTCGAAGACCGTTAGTACCGTATTGTGTTCCTTGGCGGGATGCTGTTCATCTTTGTGGCTCTCGAGGAGATCCTCGCCACTCTTAGCTACTTGCCGAAGTATCCAACATGCCCTAAGGCTATGGGTTGGTATTGCGTCTGGCGTACTGTGAAGCTTACATGGCCCATTGAGCCATCCTTCCAATATGGTTCCACGCCCTGGGGCGGGTTTTGGTTTCTTGGGAATTGAATTGGTCGATTTATGGGAGTTCGGTCGTTTAGTTCGGACCAAGGTTCTGGTGAGGGCCGTACTATCCCAAATTCTGTTTGGGTTTTCTAGGCTCTTTCCATCAAACATTACTTCTGTACGATAGAAGCTAAGTCCGCAAAGTGTGCTATGTCATGGCGGCTTATAGCATTAAGGAGTCCTTTGTTTGTGCAGTTTTTGCAGAAAAGTGAGACTACGTCCTCCTCATGGCAGTCCTCGACCTTGTGAAGCGCAAGGAGGAATCTGGCCCAGTAATGGTGTACCATCGCCAGGGGCTCTTGCCTGATGCGGGAGAGACGGTTTAAGTCCCAGCGAGCATCGTTGGCCGAATCCGGATCTTGATCTGATCTGACACCCGAGGCACGGAAGGTTCCGAGCCCGGCAGTTCGAGGTCCGGAGTATCACCCAATCTCTTTGGCCCGATGCCCGACTCTAAGTCCGGGACTCGGGTCATGTCTTGCTTTGAGTAGGTGTCCGGCTTACTGAGTTCGGTGATCCGGACATAATCCGTCCTCAAAGTTGAGGGGCGATCCGTGTGTGGTTCCTCCACTACCGCTATCTCATGGGTGGCCGGCGGGGATTTGATGTCCCTCTGGTCGGGTTTAAGCCCAATCCGGTCATAGTCCATAGCGACTCCCAAAGCGGCGATGTGATCCAGGAGCTCATTAAGAGAGGAGATCTCTACCGGATCCATTTGTTCGGCAAGCTCCGAATTGATGCGAAGGCTATGCGTGATGACCCGAGAGGCCATCGTTGGCGCGACAGCCAATGGGGCGGCCATAATGAAGCCGCCAAGTCGGAGGGTCTGGCCCACAGCCAGCGTTCCTCCAGAGATGATGTCGTCCTTGACAACAAAACGAGCCATCGAGCCTTGCAGTGACGACACAGAGGAACTCTCAATGAAAGCACCAATGTCGGTGTCAAAACCGGCGGATCTCGGGTAGGGGGTCCCGATCTGTGCGTCTTAGGCTGATGGTAATAGGAAGCAAGGGACACAATGTTTACCCAGGTTCGGGCCCTCTCAATGGAGGTAAAACCCTACTTCCTGCTTGATTAATATTGAAGATATGAGTAGTACAAGAGTAGATCTACCACGAGATCGTAGAGGCTAAACCCTAAGAGCTAGCCTATGATGGTATGATTGTAATTGTGATCGGCCTTCTAAGGACCATCCTCTCCGGTTTATATAGACACTGGAGAGGGCTAGGGTTTACATGGAGTCGGTTACAAGGAAGGAAATACAATATCCGGATCGCCAAGCTTGTCTTCCACGCAAAGGAGAGTCCCATCCGGACACGGGCCGAAGTCTTGAGTCTTGTATCTTCACGCTTCAATAGTCCGGATGGTGTATACAGTCCGGCTGTCCGGATACCCCCTTATCCAGGACTCCCTCAACAGCGACCGGGTGCTTAGCCTCGGCGACGGCCATGACGAAGACGAAGGTGGGCCCGTGCCTGGAGGCATTTGTAGCTTGCCAAGCTTCAGCGGCTCCCCCTCTGATGACAGCTCCTCCAGTGGCGGTCATGATCAACCACCGCGCCGCCGCGCTCGCTTCGAGGGGGGTAGCGGGTCATCCCGCCATCGTGCCTCGGTGAAGAGTGAGGATTGATTGAGCTCCGGAGGGCGGTGCGAATCCCCCTCCACGAGCCGTCGCCAGGCAGGCCACGTTTATTTTGTTTTTCTCCTTTTCCTGCATAGAGAGAGAGAGAAGTGTGGAGCCCCGCGGGGGCATGCTGGACTGTTGCCTTTAATTATTATGCTATTCCATTATTTCCATGCCGTGCTACGGTATTGTGTGCTCATGCGTAGGAACAACTCAGCTCGGGGGGGGGGGGGCTCGCTGCAGTCTTCGCCTCCTCACGAGGCTCCTGCTTGAGGCCTCGTCGAGCGTCTTGAGGCCTGCAAAAATTAACTGGATGGATAGCTTTTGAACCCATGTCGTGAGGGTGACTGGCCCAGGTCCTACATTCATGTCGCGATGCCCGTGGGGCATGGACCGGGAGGAGCGCTCCCGCTTTGAACTTGAGTAGGGAAGACTCACGAAATTAGGTCAGAAGATACTCGCGAGGGCGCCCGCGGAGTCCCCTCGTGAGGCTTGCGGAAGAGAAGTCGAGTCAGGCGAGCAACAAAAACAGAGAATCACGGGCCGGGGACAGCAAACAACACCAAAAGCAACTCCAATAAAGTTTCGAACAAGGGTGAACAAGCCAACTACAGAAAGCAAATGAAAAGCCGCGTCTAGCGCCTAATCTAGTCTTTGACGTCTTCTACCAGTGCGGAGCTAAGTGCTGCCACTGGGCATGGGTGGGAGCCCTCGAGGCCCGAGGGCAGCACTCCGGAGACTCCGGGGCGTGTACAGCCCCAACTCATTATTACGTGAGAGTGTCACGGGTGGCGAGCTTCACATTCATTGGCCTTCTTCACAAGCACCGGGCCTTTTCTCGGGGCGATGAGCTTCACAGGCACTGGGCCTTCTTCACAGGCACCAGGCCTTACTTCAAGGGTAAAATCCCCGGAGGTGCTGAATGTTCCACGCATTCGGGATGGGCACCCCCTCCTGGGTCTCCAAGCGCGCGGCGCTAGGTCTAGAAACATGAACAACCTTGAATGGGCCCTCGACATGTGCGAGAGCTTGTGCATCCCTTCCCTGGAGAGCACCCGCTTGAGCACGAGGTCACCTACCTCGAGAGTCCTGGGGCGGATGTTGCGGCAATGGTACCGTTGCAGTGCCTGCTGGTATCTTGCCACCCGAAGCACGGCCTCCCGATGGTGTTCCTCCCCCAGCACGAGATCCATCCCCCACATGGCGTCCTGCCGCGCTTCGTCAAACGCCAGGACCCGCACGGAGCGACGCCTGACCTCATGAGGGAGGACCACCTCTGCTCCGCATACGAGGAAGTACGGGGTTTCGCCGGTTGACTTGGTAGCGGTCGTGCGGATGGACCACAACACGGACTGGAGCTCGTCATACCAGCCCCTGCCACAGGCCTCCAGCTTCTTCTTGAAGGTCCTGGTTTTGAGGCCTTTCAGGACCTCCGCGTTGGCACATTCGGCCTGGCCGTTTCTCCGAGGGTGTGCCACCGAAGCGTATCATATCTGCGTTCCAAGGTTAGCCCAATATGTTTTGAAGAGATTGCTGGTGAACTGCAAACCGTTGTCAGTGATGATGCGATTAGGCACCCCGAACCGGCTCACGAGGCCCTTGATGAACTTGACTGCTGAACCAGCTGGGATGGTGCGGACAACTTCCACCTCTGCCCACTTGGTGAACTTGTCAATGGCGACGTAGAGGTAGCGATAGCCCCCTGGCGCCCGGGGAAACGGGCCCAAAATGTCCAGCCCCCAAACCGCGAACGACCATGAGAGTGGAATTGTCTGCAAGCCCTGAGCCGACTGATGAATCTGCTTGGCGTGGAATTGACAGGCTTCATTGAGTGCTGTTGGCCAATAAAATCCGCCGTGAAACGCCGTGCCGACGAGGGTCCCTGAAGACGAGTGGTGCCCATAGTCTCCATCGTGAATGTCTGCCAGCAACTCTTTCCCCTTGCTCCGTGGAGATGCAACGTAGGGAAACATCATTTGGCCGCTTCCGGTAGAGCTCTCCGTCTTGGACGCAGTAGGCCGTGGCCTGACATGCCACGCGTTCTGCGTCCTCCTCCTTCTCTGGCAGAGTCCCTTGCATCAGGTAATCCTTGAGTTCTGCAGTCCAACATCCCTCTTGAGGCTCCAGCGCCAGGAGCAAGTGTGCTCCTGAGGTCGGGCCTCAGGCCGGAGCTCCCGAGGAAGGTGGTTGAGGGAGTTCCTCCCGAGGCTGTGCTGCACTTGATAGTGGCAGTGCTACTGAGGGCCTGAAGAGTCATTCCTCAAAGACGCCGGGCTCTTGAGGCAGTTGCCTGGACGCCCTCATGGTGATGTCATCAGCCTCTTGATTGGTGCCGAGTGGCACATGCTACAACTCCAACCCCCAGAACTGCTTTTCCATTCTGCGGACGTCCGCGAGATACACTTCCATGTGCTCGTCCTTCGGCTCGTACACCTTGTTGGAGAAGTTGACGAGGAGCTGTGAATCACCCTTGATGATGAGGCGCTTTACCCCCGAGGCCGATGCGGCCTTCAAGCCTGCTATCAGGCCCTCGTATTCTGCTATGTTGTTGGAGACCTTCTCTCCATGCTGGAAACAGAGCTGTACGGCATAATAGAGCTTGTCCTGAGAGGGAGATATAAGCACTGCGCCAGCCCCCGGGCCATGTCGCGAGAACGCTCCATTGAAGTACATGACCCAGCCGTCCGACGCCTCACTTCCTGGGGAAAGTGACCGATCTTCGCCTGCCTCGAGCCCTAGCGCCTCTATCCAATCTGCCACAAAATCTGCAAGTGCGACTCCTTTGACGACCCTTGTCATGTTGAATTCCAACTGAAACGCTTGCAACTCGATGTTCCATTCGGCGACCCTTCCCGCTGAGTTGGGACTCTTGAGTACCCTTCCCAATGGATATGCCGAGACGACCTTGATGGGGTGACCTTGAAAGTAGTGTCATAGCTTGCGCGAGGCCACTAATAGAGCGAGCAAGAGCTTCTGAGGCATGGGGTATCGTGCCCTCGCATCCCGCAGCACCATGCTAACGAAATACACTGGGTGGTCGACGAGCGTTGGCGTGCTGGTGAGGTCGGTGCCCTCTAAGGGGTCAGGCGCCTCCTAAGACGACGGAGCCCCCAGCCCCTGGCTGCCTGGTGCGGCCTCTTCGGCCCTGGGGGCGTCCCCCTGTTGAGGCTGGCATCCATCTGCTGCGGCCGTGGTCTTCGCGAGGCCTTCTTGGTTTTGCGCTGCCGTGGCCGGGGCCGTGGCCGATCGTGGTGCAGCTTTGACCTGGTGCTCCTCCCGTACTGCCACTAGAGCTGCACTGGCGGAGTAGGGTGTGGCGGCAAGGTAGAGCACCAAGGTCTCCCGAGGGCATGGAGCCACCATCACTGGAGGGTTGGTCAGGTACTTCTTGAGGTCTTGGAACGCTTTGTCGACCTCTTGAGTTCATTCGAATGGACCCTTCTTCTTCATCAGCTTGAAAAAGGGCAGGGCACGTTCCCCCAGCTTGGAGATGAAGCGCCCTAACGCGGTTACTCGCCCAGTGAGCTTCTGCATTTCCTTGAGGGTTTGCGGCGGACTCATGTCTTTGGCTGCCTTGACCTTCTCCGGGTTAGCCTCTATACCTCTGTGGGACACAAGGAAGCCCAGAAGCTTGCCAGAAGGAACACCGAACATGCACTTCTCCGGGTTGAGCCGCAGGTCCACCTCGCGAAGGCTCGCGAAGGTTTCTTCCAGGTCCTGAATTAGGGTTTTGGCCTCTCGAGACTTCACCACGATGTCGTCGACGTATGCCTCGGTGTTTCCCCCGGGTTGCCGGCCCAAGGCGATATGCATCGGCCGCTGAAAGGTTGCGCCTACATTGCACAACCCGAACGACATGCAGGTGTAGTAGTACACCATGCACGGGGTCAGGAAGGCCGTTTTCTCCACGTCTTCTACCACCATCTTGATTTGGTGATAGGCAGAGAAGGCATCCAGGAAGCACAGCATGTCGCACTCGGCGGTGGAATCACGAACTGGTAAATGCGAGGGAGCGGGAACGGGTCTTGAGGGCAGGCTTTGTTGAGGTTGGTGAAGTCAACGCACATGCGCTCCTTTCCCCCCTACTTTGGCACAACAACAGGGTTGGCCAGCCATTCAGGATAGCGAACTTCGCGAATGACACCCGCAGCTTCAAGCTTACGGGTTTCTTGGATGATGAAGGCCTGCTTCTCGGTGGACTGTCGCCTAGCCTTCTGCTTCACGGGGCGCACGTTGGGGCACACGTTCAGATGATGCTCAATCACCTCCCTTGGAACCCCCGCTAGCTCCTTGGGTACCCACGCGAACACCTCCTTGTGCAAATTCAAGTGGAGCATCACAAAGAGCAAGTGCTTGAATCTTGCCATCCATTGTGGTGTCAATGGACTTGTGAAGATGTGCCGAAGAGTGGCTCGCCCATAGTGGACTATGGGGGAGCAATCATCTAGTCTTCATCGAGCCAACGCAATCAAGAAAGGTGGTCCAACTTGAGGGAGTCAAGATCGTCATCATCTAGCTCAAGTGGACCATGTGCAAGGCAAAGGATTTCCCTTGATAGGTTTTCTATTTTACCGGTCTCATGGTGGTAGTTGCGAGACCAGGTTATAGGATCGTTTGCGTACTATCAAGGGGAGCTCTCAAGTTGGTAGCTTGATCGTATCGTTAGTAGAGATCTCAAACCATTGCATCGTTGCATCATGTTTCTTGGTTCTTGTTTAGTTCTCTTTGTGAGTCTTAGAGCTTATGGTCATCTTTATGACAAGCTTGAGTTCATTGAAAACGGAGTTCGCATGCGTCTTCTATGATGTCTTCGGTGTTAGAGGTTTTACCGGTCTTATCCGAGGAAGGGTTCTCACCATTTTATTATGGGCCTTTTCTCATTTGCTTCTTATTGATATTTCTATCAATATTGTGTTAGCCCATGTTGTTAGCTTTCCAACAAACTTGGTTTCATTGAATTCGGAGTCTGTTTGCAAAAGTTGTGGCTGTTTTGGTAAAGGTCGCAGCGGTACTACCGCAACTAGAGCGGATGTAATTTTTTACTACCACTCCAGAGCGGTACTACCGCGGCTCGTGAGCGGTAGTACCACTCCAGAGTAGTACTACCGCGGCTCCTAAGTGGTAGTACCACTCCGGACCAAAATCTCGTGTTTTGCTCAGCGGAGGTAGGCACGGAAGTATTTTTTTAGTACCACTCGCAAGCAGTAGTACCGCTACCATTTGCGGTAGTACCGTGAGGTCGAGTGGTAGTACCGTGAGGATGAGCGATAGTACCACCCCGGCGGTTCTAATGGCCTTTTGCCTCCTCGCTGTTGTTTTTCAAAGGGGTACTACCGCCCTAGCGGTAGTACCGCTCCTTGGAGCGGTAGTACCGCTCTGTGCGGGCTATGAGCATAACGGTTGGATTTTTCCCAACTTATAAAAGGGGGTCTTCTTCCCCATTGAACCTTATCCTTTGAGCTCGTGTTCTTCCCCCATTTTTGACCTTCTTCGATCTAGCTAACTCTCAATCCCTCCATGGATTCTTGCTAGTTTTTGAGGGAAAAGAGAGAGGAGATCTGGATCCACATTTCCACCAATCACTTTCTCCTCTATGTGAGGGGAACCCCGTTGATCTAGATCTTGGAGTTCTTGGTGTTCTCCTTCTTGTTCTTCCTCTCATCTTCCTCCCTAGCATTAGTTGCTTCAGTGGGATTTGAGAGAGAAGGATTTGGGCACTCCGTGTGCCCTTGCCATTGCATTTGGTGCATCGGTTTGAGTTCTCCACGTGATACGTGGAAGGTACAAGTTGAGAAGCTTATTACTCTTGGTTGCTTGGAACCCTTGAGCTTCTTACTCTTGGGTGTTTGGACACCCTAGAGCTTGTTCCTGTTGGTTGCCTTGGTACCCTAGACGGTTGGTGTTGTTAGGAGCTCAATCATTGTGGTGTAAAGCTCCGGGCAAGCGTCGGGGTCTCCAATTAGGTTGTGGAGATTGCCCCGAGCAATTTGACGGGTACCGGTGACCGCCCCCAAGGGTTGCCAGAGTGTACGGGTTCGGTGACCGCCCCCAAGGGTCACCATTTGTACGGGTTCGGTGACTGCCCTCAAGGGTCCCTTAGTGGAATCACGACATCTTGCATTGTGCGAGGGCGTGAGGAGATTACAGTGGCCCTAGTGGCTTCTTGGGGAGCATTGTGCCTCCACACCGCTCCAAATGGAGATTAGCATCCGCAAGGGTGTGAACTTTGGGATACATCGTCGTCTCTGCGTGCCTCGGTTATCTCTTACCCGAGCCCTTTACTTATGCACTTTACTTTGTGATAGCCATATTGTTCTTTGTCATATATCTTGCTATCACATAGTGGCTTATATTGCTTAGCATACGTTGTTGGTGCACACATGTGAGCCTAGTTGTTTTAGGTTTTGTGCTTGACAAATTAATCACTAGGTTTATTCCACATTTGTTCAAGCCTAAACCGTAATTATTTTAAAGCGCCTATTGACCCCCCCTCTAGGCGACATCCTTGATCTTTCACCTTGTGTGCTATCAAACCTCAAAACATAACTGGGTTATTATAAAGATGCTCTACAGGCATCTCCGAAGGTGTTTGTTGAGTTGTCATAGATCAAGATTAGGATTTGTCACTCCGAGTATCGGAGAGGTATCTCTAGGCCCTTTCGGTAATACACATCATAAGATTGCAAGCAAACTACTAAGGAGTTAGTCATGAGATGATGTATTACGAAACGATTAAAGAGACCTGCCGGTAACGACATTGAACTAGGTTTGAAGATATCGATGATAGAATCTCGGGCAAGTAACATACTGATGGACAAAGGGAATTACGTATGTTGTCATAACGGTTCGACCGATAAAGATCTTCGTAGAATATGTAGGAGCCAATATGGGCATCCTGGTTCCACTATTGGTTATTGACCAGAGAGGTGTCTCGGTCATGTCTACATAGTTCTCGAACCCGTAGGGTCCGCATGCTTAACATTCGATGACGATGTAGTATTATATGAGTTATGTGATTAAGTGACCGCATATTGTTCGAAGTCCCGGATGAGATCACGGACATGGCGAGTAGTCTCGAAATGGTCGAGAGGTAAAGATTGATATACAGGATGATGGTATTCGAACACCAGAAGTGTTTCGGGGGGTACCAGGTACTTATCGGGTCACCGGAAGGGGTTCCGGGCACCCCCGGCAAAAGATATGGGCCTTATGGGCCAAGAGGGGAAACACACCAGCCACAAGGGGATGGTGCGCTCCCCATATGGGCCGGCCTAGGAGGAGAAGGAAAGAGGGGAAGGGAAAGGAAAGAGTGGAATAGGATTCCCCCTTCCTTCCCTCTCCTCCCTTTTCCCTTCCCCATCGGTTATATATGGCAGGGGGGCGCGCGGCTTGTGAGGGACTCGAAGTAGGGTTCCTCCTACTTGGGCGCCTCCTATGGCTGCTCCTCCCTCCCTCCCACCTATATATATTTGTGAAAGGGGGCGCCTAGCACACATCAGACAATTTCCTAGCTGTGTGCGGTGCCCCCTCCACCGTTTACTACATCGGTCATATTTACATAGTGCTTAGGCGAAGCCCTGCGGAGATCACTTCACCATCACAGTCACCACGCCGTCGTGCTACCGGAACTCATCTACTACCTCGATGTTTTGCTGGATCAAGAAGGCGAGGGATGTCATCGAGCTGAACGTGTGCCGAACTCGGAGGTGCCGTACGTTTGGTACTCGACCGGTGGATCACAAAGAAAGTTTGACTACATCAATCGCGTTGTGAAACGCTTTTGCTTACGGTCTACGAGGGTACGTAGACACACTTTCCCCTCTCGTTGCTATGCATCTCCATGGATAGATAATTGCGTATGCGTAGATTTTTTTGTTTTCCTATGCAATGATTCCCAACAGTGGTATCAGAGCCATGTCTATGCATAGATGATATGCACGAGTAGAACACAAAGAAGTTGTAGGCGGTGATGTTCACACTGCTTACCACCAATATCTTATTTTGATCCGGCAGCATTGCAAGATGAAGCGGCCTGGACCAACCTTACATGTCCACACACATGAGACCGGTTCCACCGACTAACATGCAACTAGTTTTGCATAAAGGTGGCCGGCGGGTGTCTATTTCTCCTACTTTAGTTGAATCGAATTTGACTACGGCCGGTCCTTGAAGAAGGTTAAAACAGCAAACTTGATAAATCTCCATTGTAGTATTTGCCATAGGTAAGAACGGTTCTTGCTAGAAACCCGTAGCAGCCACGTAAAACTTGCAACAACAAAGTTGATGACGTCTAACTTGTTTTTGCAGGGTATGTTGTGATGTGATATGGTCAAGACATGATGTGATATACGTTATTGTATGAGATGATCATGTTTTGTAATTTATCAACAACCGGTAGGAGCCTTATGGTTGTCTCTTTATTGTATGAAATGAAAACGACATGTAATTGCTTTACTTTATCGCTATGCGTTAGCAATAGTTGTAGAAGCAATAGTTGGTGAGACGACCACGATGCAATGATGGAGATCAAGGTGTCGAGCTGGTGACGATGGAGATCATAACGATGCTTTGGAGATGGAGATCAAAAGGACGAGATGATGATGGCCATATCATGTCACATATTTTGATTGCATGTGATGTTTATCTTTTATGCATCTTATTTTGCTTAGAACGACGGTAGCATTATAAGATGATCCCTTCACTAAATTTCAAGATATAAGTGTTCTCCCTGAGTATGCACCGTTGCGAAAGTTCATCATTTCGAGACACCACGTGATGATCGGGTGTGATAGACTCTACGTTCACATACAACGGGTGTAAGATAGTTTTGCACGTGCAGAATACTTGGGTTAAACTTCACGAGTATAGACATGGCCTCGGAACACAGGAGACCGAAAGGTCGAACTGTTGGGGAACGTTGCAGAAAATTAAAATTTTTCCTACGGTTTCACCAAGATCCATCTATGAGTTCATCTAAGAAACGAATCAAGGGAGATAGTTTGCATCTACATACCACTTGTAGATCGCGTGCGGAAGCTAGCAAGGTGATGATGGAGTCGTACTCGAACGTGATTCGAATCACCGATGACCAAGTGCTGAACGGACAGCACCTCCGTGTTCAACACACGTACGGGACGGGAGACGTCTCCTCCTTCTTGATCCAGCAAGGGGGAAGGAGAGGTTGAGGAAGACAGCTCCACCGGCAGCACGACGGCGTGGTGATGGTGGAGAGGCAGTACTCCGACAGGGCTTCGCCAAGCACACAACGGAGGAGGAGAGGTGTTGGGGAGGGGAGGGCTGCGCCTTGGAGGGTGGTACGGCTGCCCTCCCCTCACCCCTCTATTTATAGGGGGAAGGGAGAAGGGGGCCGGCCCCCTAGAACCCATCTAGGGGGGGGGGCGCGGCGGCCTAGGGGAGAGGGGAGAGGGTGGCTTGCCCCCCAAGCCAAGGGGGCGCCCCCTCTAGGGTTCCCCCCTCAACCCTAGGCGCATGGGCCCAAGGGAGGGGGTGCGGCCAGCCCACCAGGGGCTGGCTCCCTGCCCCACGCAGCCCATGTGCCCCCCCGGGAGGGGTGGCCCTCCCGGTGGACCCCCGGAACCCTTCCGGTGGCCCCGGTACAATACCGGTATGACCCCGAAACTTCCCGGTGTCTGTTTGACAACTTCCTATATATAAATCTTTACCTCCGGACCCTTCCGGATCTCCTCGTGACGTCCAGGATCCCATCCGGGACTCCGAACAACATTCGGTAGTCACATACTAGTCTTCCTAATAACCCTAGCGTCACCGAACCTTAAGTGTGTAGACCCTACGGGTTCGGGAGACATGCAGACATGACCAAGACGCTCTCAGTCAATAACCAACAGTGGGATCTGGATACCCATGATGGCTCCCACATGCTCCTCGATGTTGTCATCGGATGAACCACGATGTCGAGGATTCGATCAAACCCTGTATGCAATTCCCTTTGTCAATCGGTACGTTACTTGCCCGAGACTCGATCGCCAGTATCCCAATACCTTGTTCAGTCTCGTTACCGGCAAGTCACTTTACTCGTACCGTAATGCATGAATAAAAGACATTTATCATGAACATTGAAATATAATAATACTTTTATTATTGCCTCTAGGGCATATTTCCAACAGTCTCCCACTTGCACTAGAGTCACCAATCTAGTTACATTGTGATGAATCGAACACCCATAGAGTTCTGGTGTTGATCATGTTTTGCACGCGAGAGAGGTTTAGTCAGCGGATCTGCGACATTCAGATCCGTGTGTACTTTGCAAATCTCTATGTCTCCATCTTGAACATTTTCACGGATGGAGTTGAAACGACGCTTGATGTGCCTGGTCTTCTTGTGAAACCTGGGCTCCTTGGCGAGGGCAATAGCTCCAGTGTTGTCACAGAAGAGTTTGATCGGCCCCGACGCATTGGGTATGACTCCTAGGTCGGTGATGAACTCCTTCACCCAAATCGCTTCATGCGCTGCCTCCGAGGCTGCCATGTACTCCGCTTCACACGTAGATCCCGCCACGACGCTCTGCTTGCAGCTACACCAGCTTACTGCTCCACCATTCAACATATACACGTATCCGGTTTGTGACTTAGAGTCATCCAGATCTGAGTTGAAGCTAGCGTCGACGTAACCCTTTACGACGAGCTCTTCGTCTCCTCCATAAACGAGCAACATGTCCTTCGTCCTTTTCAGGTACTTCAGGATATTCTTGACCGCTGTCCAGTGTTCCTTGCCGGGATTACTTTGGTATCTTGCTACCAAACTTACGGCAAGGTTTACATCGGGTCTGGTACACAGCATGGCATACATAATAGATCCTATGGCTGAAGCATAGGGGATGACACTCATCTCTTCTTTATCTTTTGCCGTGGTCGGTGACTGAGCCGAGCTCAGTCTCACACCTTGTAACATAGGCAAGAACCCCTTCTTGGACTGATCCATTTTGAACCTCTTCAAAATCTTATCAAGGTATGTGCTTTGTGAAAGACCTATGAGGCGTCTCGATCTATCTCTATAGATCTTAATGCCTAATATATAAGCAGCTTCTCCAAGGTCCTTCATTGAAAAACACTTATTCAAGTAGGCCTTAATGCTGTCCAGAAATTCTATATTATTTCCCATCAAGAGTATGTCATCTACATATAATATGAGAAATGCTACAGAGCTCCCACTCACTTTCTTGTAAACGCAGGCTTCTCCATAAGTCTGCATAAACCCAAACGCTTTGATCATCTCATCAAAGCGAATGTTCCAACTCCGAGATGCTTGCACTAGTCCATAAATGGATCGCTGGAGCTTGCACACTTTGTTAGCGTTCCGAGGATCGACAAAACCTTCCGGCTGCATCATATACAGTTCTTCCTTAAGATGCCCGTTAAGGAATGCCGTTTTGACGTCCATTTGCCATATCTCATAATCATAGTATGCGGCAATTTCTAACATGATTCGGACGGACTTCAGCTTCGCTACGGGAGAGAAAGTCTCGTCGTAGTCAATCCCTTGAACTTGTCGATAACCCTTAGCGACAAGTCGAGCCTTATAGATTGTAACATTACCATCCGCGTCCGTCTTCTTCTTAAAGATCCATTTGTTTTCTATCGCTCGCCGATCATCGGGCAAGTCTGTCAAAGTCCATACTTTGTTTTCATACATGGATTCTATCTCGGATTTCATGGCTTCAAGCCATTTGTTGGAATCCGGGCCCGCCATCGCTTCTTCATAGTTCGAAGGTTCATTGTTGTCTAACAACATGATTTCCAGGACAGGGTTGCCGTACCACTCTGGTGCGGAACGTGTCCTTGTGGACCTACGAAGTTCAGCAGTAACTTGATCCGAAGTACCTTGATCATCATCATTGTTTTCCTCTTCAGTTGGCGTGGGCATCACAGGAACGGTTTCCTGCGCTGCGCCACTTTCCCGCTCAAGAGGTAGTACTTCATCGAGTTCTACTTTCCTCCCACTTACTTCTTTCGAGAGAAACTCTTTTTCCAGAAAGCATCCGTTCTTGGCAACAAAGATCTTGCCTTCGGATCTTAAGTAGAAGGTATACCCGACAGTTTCCTTAGGGTATCCTATGAATACGCATTTTTCCGACTTGGGTTCGAGCTTTTCAGGTTGAAGTTTTTTGACATAAGCATCGCATCCCCAAACTTTTAGAAACGACAGCTTAGGTTTCTTTCCAAACCATAATTCATACGGTGTCGTCTCAACAGATTTAGACGGTGCCCTATTTAAAGTGAATGTAGCTGTCTCTAGAGCGTATCCCCAAAATGATAGCGGTAAATCGGTAAGAGACATCATAGACCGCACCATATCCAATAGAGTGCGATTACGACGTTCGGACACACCGTTTCGCTGAGGTGTTCCAGGCGGCGTGAGTTGTGAAACGATTCCACATTTCCTTAAGTGTGTACCAAATTCGTGACTTAAGTATTCTCCTCCACGATCTGATCGTAAGAATTTTATCTTTCGGTCACGTTGATTCTCTACCTCATTCTGAAATTCCTTGAACTTT
Source organism: Triticum aestivum (assembly GCF_018294505.1). Classification (NCBI taxonomy): domain Eukaryota; kingdom Viridiplantae; phylum Streptophyta; class Magnoliopsida; order Poales; family Poaceae; genus Triticum; species Triticum aestivum. Next base: position 527,970,989 of record NC_057795.1, read on the forward strand.
TCAAAGGTCTCAGACTTGTGTTTCATTAAGTAGACATACCCATATCTACTCAAGTCATCAGTGAGAGTGAGAACATAACGATATCCTCCGCGAGCCTCAACGCTCATTGGACCGCACACATCGGTATGTATGATTTCCAACAAGTTGGTTGCTCGCTCCATTGTTCCGGAGAACGGAGTCTTGGTCATTTTGCCCAAGAGGCATGGTTCGCACGTGTCAAACGATTCATAATCAAGAGACTCTAAAAGTCCATCGGCATGGAGCTTCTTCATGCGCTTGACACCAATGTGACCAAGGCGGCAGTGCCACAAGTATGTGGGACTATCGTTATCAACTTTAAATCTTTTGGCATCTACACTATGAACATGTGTAATATTATGCTCGAGATTCATTAAGAATAAACCATTGACCATCGGAGCATGACCATAAAACATATCTCTCATATAAATCGAACAACCATTATTCTCAGACTTAAATGAGTAGCCATCCCGTATTAAACGAGATCCAGATACAATGTTCATGCTCAAACTTGGCACTAAATAACAATTATTAAGGTTCAAAACTAATCCCATAGGTAAATGTAGAGGCAGCGTGCCGACGGCGATCACATCGACTCTGGAACCATTCCCGACGTGCATCGTCACCTCGTCCTTCGCCAGTCTCCGTTTATTCCGCAGCTCCTGCTGTGAGTTACAAATATGAGCAATGGCACCGGTATCAAATACCCAGGAGTTACTACGAGTACTGGTAAGGTACACATCAATCACATGTATATCAAATATACCTTTGGTGTTGCCGGCCTTCTTATCCGCTAAGTATTTGGGGCAGTTCCGCTTCCAGTGACCCTTCCCCTTACAATAAAAGCACTCAGTCTCAGGCTTGGGTCCATTCTTTGACTTCTTCCCGGTAACTGGCTTACCAGGCGCGGCAACATCTTTGCCGTCCTTCTTGAAGTTCTTCTTACCCTTGCCCTTCTTGAACTTAGTGGTCTTATTGACCATCAACACTTGATGTTCTTTCTTGATTTCAGCCTCTGCTGACTTCAGCATCGAGAACACTTCAGGAATGGTCTTTTCCATCCCCTGCATGTTGTAGTTCATCACAAAGCTCTTGTAGCTTGGTGGGAGCGACTGGAGGATTCTGTCAATGACCGCCTCATCTGGGAGGTTAATGTTCAGCTGGGTCATACGGTTGTGCAACCCAGACATCTTCAGGATGTGCTCACTGACAGAACTGTTTTCCTCCATCTTACAGCTGTAGAACTTGTCGGAGACATCATATCTCTCAACCCAGGCATGAGCTTGAAAAACTAGTTTCAGCTCTTCGAACATCTCATATGCTCCGTGGTGCTCAAAATGCTTTTGGAGCCCCGGTTCTAAGCTATAAAGCATGCCGCACTGAACGAGGGAGTAATCATCAGCACGAGACTGCCAAGCATTCATAATGTCTTGGTTCTCTGGGACGGGAGCGTCACCTAGCGGTCCTTCTAGGACATATTGTTTCCTGGCAGCTATGAGGATGATCCTCAGATTCCGGACCCAGTCCGTATAGTTGCTGCCATCATCTTTCAGCTTGGTTTTCTCTAGGAACGCGTTGAAGTTCATGTTGACATTAGCGTTGGCCATTGATCTACAAGACATATTTGCAAAGGTTTTAGACTAAGTTCATGATAATAAAGTTCTAATCAAATTATGAACTCCCACTTAGATTAGACATCCCTCTAGTCATCTAAGTGTTACACGATCCGAGTCGACTAGCCCGTGTCCGATCATCACATGAGACGGACTAGTCATCGTCGGTGAACATTCTCATGTTGATCGTATCTTCCATACGATTCGTGTTCGACCTTTCGGTCTCCGTGTTCCGAGGCCATGTCTGCACATGCTAGGCTCGTCAAGTTAACCCTAAGTGTTTTCGCTGTGTAAAACTGTCTTACACCCGTTGTATGTGAACGTAAGAATCCATCACACCCGATCATCACGTGGTGCTTAGAAGCGACGAACTGTAGCAACGGTGCACAGTTAGGGGAGAACACTTCTTGAAATTTTGTAAGGGATCATCTTATTTACTACCGTCGTCCTAAGTAAACAAGATGCATAAACATAATAAACATCACATGCAATTATATAGTTGTGACATGATATGGCCAATATCATATAGCTCCATTGATCTTCATCTTCGGGGCTCCATGATCATCTTGTCACCGGCTTGACACCATGATCTCCATCATCATGATCTCCATCATCGTGTCTTCATGAAGTTGTCACGCCAACGACTACTTCTACTTCTATGACTAACGTTTAGCAATAAAGTAAAGTAGTTTACATGGCGTTATTCAATGACACGCAGGTCATACAAAAAATAAAGACAACTCCTGTGGCTCCTGCCGGTTGTCATACTCATCGACATGCAAGTCGTGAATCCTATTACAAAGAACATGATCTCATACATCACAATTCATCATTCATCACAACTTCGGGCCATATCACATCACATGATCAATCGCTGCAAAAACAAGTTAGACGTCCTCTAATTGTTGTTGCATCTTTTACGTGGCTGCAATTGGGTTCTAGCAAGAACGTTTTCTTACCTACGAATCACCACAACGTGATTTTGTCAACTTCTATTTACCCTTCATAAGGGCCCTGTTCATCGATTCCGCTCCAACTAAAGTGGGAGAGACAGACACCCGCCAGCCACCTTATGCAACTAGTGCATGTCAGTCGGTGGAACCGGTCTCACGTAAGCGTACGTGTAAGGTTGGTCCGGGCCGCTTCATCCCACAATACCGTTGAGCAAGAAAAGACTAGTAGAGGCAAGTAAGATGACAAAATCCACGCCCACAACAAAATTGTGTTCTACTCGTGCAAAGAGAACTACGCATAGACCTAGCTCATGATGCCACTGTTGGGGAACGTTGCAGAAAATTAAAATTTTTCCTACGGTTTCACCAAGATCCATCTATGAGTTCATCTAAGCAACGAGTCAAGGGAGAGAGTTTGCATCTACATACCACTTGTAGATCGCGTGCGGAAGCTAGCAAGGTGATGATGGAGTCGTACTCGAACGTGATTCGAATCACCGATGACCAAGTGCTGAACGGACAACACCTCCGCGTTCAACACACGTACGGGACGGGAGACGTCTCCTCCTTCTTGATACAGCAAGGGGGAAGGAGAGGTTGAGGAAGACAGCTCCACCAGCAGCACGACGACGTGGTGATGGTGGAGAGGCAGTACTCCGACAGGGCTTCGCCAAGCACACAACGGAGGAGGAGAGGTGTTGGGGAGGGGAGGGCTGCGCCTTGGAGGGTGGTACAGCTGCCCTCCCCTCACCCCTCTATTTATAGGGGGAAGGGAGAAGGGGGCCGGCCCCCTAGAACCCATCTAGGGGGGGGGCGCGGCGGCCTAGGGGAGAGGGGAGAGGGTGGCTTGCCCCCCAAGCCAAGGGGCGCCCCCTCTAGGGTTCCCCCCTCAACCCTAGGCGCATGGGCCCAAGGGAGGGGGTGCGGCCAGCCCACCAGGGGCTGGCTCCCTGCCCCACGCAGCCCATGTGGCCCCCCGGGAGGGGTGGCCCCTCCCGGTGGACCCCCGGAACCCTTCCGGTGGCCCCGGTACAATACCGGTATGACCCCGAAACTTCCCGGTGTCTGTTTGACAACTTCCCATATATAAATCTTTACCTCCGGACCCTTCCGGATCTCCTCGTGACGTCCAGGATCCCATCCGGGACTCCGAACAACATTCGGTAGTCACATACTAGTCTTCCTAATAACCCTAGCGTCACCGAACCTTAAGTGTGTAGACCCTACGGGTTCGGGAGACATGCAGACATGACCGAGACGCTCTCAGTCAATAACCAACAGCGGGATCTGGATACCCATGATGGATCCCACATGCTCCTCGATGTTGTCATCGGATGAACCACGATGTCGAGGATTCGATCAAACCCTGTATGCAATTCCCTTTGTCAATCGGTACGTTACTTGCCCGAGACTCGATCGCCGGTATCCCAATACCTTGTTCAGTCTCGTTACCGGCAAGTCACTTTACTCGTACCGTAATGCCTGATCCCGTGTCCAACACCTTGGTCACATTGAGCTCATTATGATGATGCATTACCGAGTGGGCCCAGAGATACCTCTCCGTCATACGGAGTGACAAATCCCAGTCTCAACCCAACAGCTACTTTCGGAGATACCTGTAATGCACCTTTATAGTCACCCAGTTACGTTGTGACGTTTGATACACCCAAGGCACTCTTACGGTATCCGGGAGTTACACGATCTCATGGTCGGAGGAAGAGATACTTGACACTGGCAAAGCTCTAGCAAAACGAACTACACGATCTTTTATGCTATGCTTAGGATTGGGTCTTGTCCATCACATCATTCTCCTAATGATGTGATCCCGTTATCAACGACATCCAATGTCCATAGTCAGGAAACCATGACTATCTGTTGATCACAACGAGCTGGTCCACTAGAGGCTCACCAGGGACATATTGTGGTCTAAGTATTCACACGTGTATTACGATTTCCGGATAATACAGTTATAGCATGAATAAAAGACATTTATCATGAACATTGAAATATAATAATACTTTTATTATTGCCTCTAGGGCATATTTCCAACACGAACATGAGTCATATAGTAGATATGAACATAGAGATGTTCACCATTGATGACTACCCCATCTCACGTGATGATCGGACATGGGTTAGTTGATTTGGATCATGTATCACTTAGATAACCCGAGGGATGTTAATTTAAGTGGGAGTTCATTAGTAATTTGATTAATTGAACTTAAATTTATCATGAACTTAGTCCTGCTAGTATTTGCAAATTATCTTGTAGATCAATAGCTCGCGTTGTAGCTCCCCTATTTTTTGATATGTTCCTAGAGAAAAATAAGTCAAAAGATGATAGTAGCAATAACGCAAACTGGTTCTATGATGTGAGGATTATCCTCATTACTGCATAGACGAATTATGTCCTTAATGCACCGCTAGGTGACAGACCTATTGCAGGAGCAGATGCAGACGTTATGAACATTTGGCAAGCTTGATATGATGACTACTTAATAGTTTAGTGCACCATGCTTTACGGCTTAGAACTAGGACTTAAAAAATGTTTGGAACGCCATGGAGCATATGACATGTTCCAAGAGCTGAAATTGGTATTTCAGACTCATGCTCGTGTCGGGAGGTATGAGACCTCGGACAAGTACTTGCCTACAAGATGGAGGAGAATAGCTCAGTCAGTGAGCATGTGCTCAGAATGCCTGGGTACTACAATCGCTTGAATCAAGTGGGAGTTAATCTTCCAGATAAGATAGTGTTTGATAGAGTTCTCTAGTCACTATCACCAAGCTACTAGAACTTCGTGATGAATTATAATATGCAAGGGATGACAAAAACGATTCCCGAGCTTTTCGCGATGCTGAAATCGGCGAAGGTAGAAATCAAGAAAGAACATCAAGTGTTGATGGTTAAACAAGACCACTAGTTTCAAGAAAAAGGGCAAGGGAAAGAAAGGGAACTTCAAGAAGAATGTCAAGCAAGTTGCCACTCCCGTGAAGAAGCCCGAAACTGAACCCAAGCCTGAAACTGGGTGCTTCTACTGCAAAGGAAATGGTCATTGAAGTGGAACTGCCCCAAATACTAGGCGGATAAGAAGGATGGTAAAGTGAACAAAGATATATTTGATATACATGTTATTGATGTGTACTTTACTAGTGTTCGTAGTAACCCCTGGGTATTGGATACCAGTTCAGTTGCTAAGATTAGTAACTCGAAACAGGAGTTGCAGAATAAACAAAGACCAGTTAAGGGTGAGGTGACGATCTGTGGTGGAAGTGATTCCAAGGTTGATACGATCACCATCGCACACCCCCTCTACCTTCGGGATTAGTGTTGAACCTAAATAAATGTTATTTGGTGTTTGCATTGTGCATGAATATGATTAGATCATGTTTATTGCAATACAATTATTCATTTAAGTCAAAGAATAATTGTTGTTCTGTTTGAATGAATAAAACCTTCTATGGTCATACACCGAATGTGAATGGTTTATTGAATCTCGATCATAGTGATACACATATTCATAATATTGACGCCAAAATATGCAATGTTAATAATGATAGTGCAACATACTCTTGGCACTGCCGTTTAGTTCATATTGGTGTAAAACGCATGAAGAAACTCCATACGGATGGACTTTTGGAATCACTTGATTATGAATCATTTGATACTTGCAAACCATGCTTCATGAGCAAGATGACTAAACTTCGTTCTTCAGAACAATGGAGCGAGCTAATGACTTATTGGAAGTAATACATACCGATGTATGAGATCCGATGAGTGTTCAAGCACGCGACGGGTATCATTATTTTCGACCTTCATAGATGATTTGGGTAGGTATGGGTATATCTACTTAATGAAACACAAGTCTGAAACATTTGAAAAGTTCAAAGAATTTTAGAGTGAAGTATCATAGTAACAAGAAAATAAAGTTTCTACAATCTGATCGCGGAAGCGAATAATTGAGTTACGAGTTTGGACTTCATTCAAAACAATGTGGAATTGTTTCACAACTCATGCCACCTGGAACACCACAGCGTAATGGTGTGTCCAAACGTCGTAACCGTACTTTATTGGATATGGTGCGTTATATGATGTCTCTTACCGATTTACCACCATCGTTTTGGGGTTGTGCGTTAGAGACAGCCACATTCACATTAAATAGGGCACCATTTAAATCCGTTGAGACGTCACTGTATGAACTATGGTTTGGCAAGAAACCTAAGATGTCGTTTCTTAAAGTTTGGGTTGCGACGCTTATGTCAAAAGGCTTCAGCCTGATAATCTCGAACCCAAATTAGAGAAGTGCGTCTTCATAGGATACCCTAAGGAAATAATTGGGTAGACCTTCTACCACAGATCTGAACGTAAGATCCTTGTTGCTAAGAATGGATCCTTTCTAGAGAAGGAGTTTCTCTTGAAAGAAGTGAGTGGGAGGAAAGTAGAACTTGATGAGGTAATTGTACCTTCTCTCGAATTGGATAGTAGCACATCAGAGAAAACTGTTCGCATGATCTACACCAACTAGAGAGGAAGCTAATGATGATGATCATAAAACTTTAGACCAAGTTACTACTAAACTTCATAGGTTGACCAGAGCATGATCTGCACTAGAGTGGTATGGTAGTCCTGTCTTGGAAGTCATGTTACTAGACCAAGACGAACCTACGAACTATGAAGAAGCTATGATGAGCCTAGATTCCAACAGATGGCTTGAGGCCATGAAATCTAAGATAGGATCCATGTATGAGAACAAAGTATGGACTTTGGTGGACTTGCCCGATGATCGGCAAGCCATAGAGAATAAATGGATCTTCAAGAAGAGGACGTATGCTAATGGTAATGTCACCATCTACAAAGCTCAACTTGTTGCGAAAGGTTTTCGACAAGTTGAAGGAGTTGACTACAATGATACCTTCTCACCTGTAGTGATGCTTAAGTCAGTCCGAATCATGTTAGAAATTATCATATTTCATAATTATGAAATCTGGCAAATGGACATCAAAACTGAATTCCTTAATGGATTTCTTAAAGAAGAGTTGTATATGATGCAACCAGAAGGTTTTGTGGATCCTAAAGGTGCTAACAAAGTGTGACAACTCCAACGATCCATCTAGGGACTGGTGCAAGCATCTCGGAGTTGGAATATACGCTTTGATGAGGTGATCAAAGCATATGGTTTTATACAGACTTATGGTGAAGCCTGTATTTACAAGAAAGTGAGTGGGAGCTCTGTAGCATTTATGATATTATATGTGGATGACATATTGTTGATCGGAATTGATATAGAACTTCTAGATAGCATAAAAGGATACTTGAATAAGAATTTTTCAATGAAAGACATCGGTGAAGCTACTTATATATTGGGCATCAAGATCTATAGAGATAGATCAAGACGCTTGAGAGGACTTTCACAAAGCACATACCTTGATAAATTTCTGAAGAAGTTCAAAGTGGATCAGTCAAAGAAAGGGTTCTTGCTTGTGTTACAAGGTGTGAAGTTGAGTAAGACTCAAAACCCGACCACGGCAGAATATACATATAGAGAATGAAAGTCATTCCCAATGCCTTAGTCGTAGGTTCTATAAAGTATGCCATGCTGTGTACCAGACCTGTTGTGTGCCTTGCCATGAGTTTGGCAAGGGGGTACAATAGTGATCCAGGAGTAGATCTCTGGACAGCGGACAAAATTATCCTTAGGTACCTAAAGAGGAGTAAGGAAATGTTTCTCGGTTATGGAGGTGATAAAAAGTAGATCTCTCGACAGCGGTCAATTCTCTTATACTATACACTATGCTTCTTAATTTTTAAGGCCTCACAATTAATTGAGGTATTCAATTTAGAACTAGGTCAACCAATTTTGACCGGGTCTACAATTTCTCAAACTCTCCCATTCAATTCTTTTAATACGCTTTTTCCTTAGTCTTGGGAGGTCAACGACAAGTTCTCTGTGTGGTCTGCATATGCCGCCAGGTTTTGGGGTAGAAAAGTAATACCCAGGGCAGACCTGACTTGGAAGTCGCGGGCCCCCTCGCAATGCCGATTCTTTACTTGGTTGGCTCTATGAAATATATGTTGGACTTCGGATCGTCTCGCTGGAGAGGGCTACCACACCAAGAAGCATGCCCCCTCCGTGATCAAAAAGAGGAAACTATAAACCATGTACTACTTACATGTGTGTTTGCCAGGATGATGTGGACGGTGATTTGTGAGGCTTTGGGCAGATTGGAGTGGACACTAACCCCAAAGGATTCACTCAAAGCATGGTTATGCAGCAAGCGGGGGCCCAACAATATGAGCGAGAAAGATCTTCACACCCTTTTTGTGTTGGAAATATGCCCTAGAGGCAATAATAAATTTGTTATTATAATATTTCCTTGTTCATGATAATTGTTTATCATCCATGCTAGAATTGTATTGATCAGAAACTCAGATACATGTGTGGATACATAAACAACAATGTGTCCCTTGTAAGCCTCTACCGGACTAGCTCGTTGATCATAGATGGCTATGGTTTCCTAGCCATGGACATGAGTTGTCATTTGATAACGGGATCACATCATTAGGCGAATGATGTGATGGACAAGACCCAAACTATAAACGTAGCATATGATTGTATCAAGTTTATTTCTATTGTTTTCTGCATGTCAAGTATATATGTTCCTATGACCACGAGATCATGCAACTCACTGACACCGGAGGAATACCTTGTGTGTACCAAATGTCGCAACGTAACTGGGTGACTATAAAGGTGCTCTACAGGTACCTCCGAGGGTGTTTGTTTAGTTGGCATGGATCAAGGCTGGGATTTGTCACTCCGTATGATGGAGAGGTATCTCTGGGCCCACTCAGTAATACAACATCACAAGAAGCTTGCAAGGAATGTAATAATGAGTTAGCCACGGGATCTTGTATTACAGAATGAGTAAAGATACTTGCCGGTAACGAGATTGAACTGGGTATGGAGATACCCATGATCGAGTCTCGGGCAAGTAACATACCGATAGACAAAGGGAACTGCATACGGGATTAGATGAATCCTTGGCATTGAGGTTCGACCAATAATATCTTCATAGAATATGTAGGAACCATTATGGGCATCCAGGTCCCGCTATTGGCTATTGACCGTATAGGTGTCTCGGTCATGTCTTCATAGTTCTCGAACCCGCAGGGTCTACACACTTAACGTTTGTTGACGATATAAGTATAGTTGAGTCATTATGGTGGTTATCGAAGGTTGTTCGGAGTCTCGGATGAGATCTTGGACGTGACGGGGAACTCCGGAATGGTCCGAAGGTGAAGATTAATATATTGGACGAAGGGTATTGGAGTCCACAATTGTTCCGGGGGTATCTGGTGATGACCAGCATGACCGAAAGGGGTTTTGGGGGGCCCCGACAAGTGTTGAGGGGCCTCATGGGCCAAGGGGAGGGGTCAAACCAGCCCACTAATGGGTTGTGCGCCCCCTTCACCCCTTCCCACATTGCTAGAGGAGGTGGGGGCGCCACCCTAGGGTTCCCACCCATTTGGCTTGGGGGCCAAGTCTCCTAAGGGGGAAACCCATCTAGGGTTTCCCTCTAGTGGCCGCCGACCCTAGATGGGATCTCCTAGGGGATCCCACCTCTCCCCCCTTCCCCCTATATATATAGAGAGAGAGAGGTAGAGAGAGGGTTGCCATACGCATATATGCCACGACACTACCCTCGCTCTCCCTTGTAGCCATCTTCCTCTGTGTAGTGCTTAGCGAAGCCCTGCTGAGATTCCACCACCACCACCGCCACCACGCCATCGTGCTGCCGGAGGACTCGAGCTACTACTTCACCATCACTCATTGGATCAAGGAGATGAAGGCATCATCAAGCCATACATGTGTTGAACGCGGAGGTGTCCTCCATTCGGCACTTGGATCGGAGTTCGCGGGAAGGATCGTGATTGGATCGTGAAGAACATCAACCGCGTTTCTTAACGTTTCCGCATAGCGATCTACAAGGGTATGTAGATGCAATCTCTCCTCTCGAAGATGGTCATATCCTAGATTCATCTTGGTGAGCGTAGGAAATTTTTTGTTTCCCATGCAACATTCCCCAACAGTGGCATCATGAGCTAGGTCCATGCATAGATGACATCACAAGTAGAACACAAAGGAGTTTGTGGGCATTGATATTCAAATTGGTTCCTTCCTTGGTATTTTCTTGACTCGACAGTATTGTGGGATGAAGCGGTCTGGACCAACCTTACATGTCCACGTACATGAGACAGGTTCCATCGACAGACATGTGACTTTGTTGCATAAAGATGGCTGGCGGGTGTCTGTCTCTCCCACCTTAGTTGAATCGGATTCGACAAAGGCAGTCCTTGTAGAAGGTTAAATGGCAACTTTCATATCACCATTGTGGCTTTGCGTAGGTAAGAATCTTTCTTGCTAGATACCCATAGCAGCCTCGTAAAACATGCAACAACAATTAGAGGATGTCTAACTTGTTTTTGCAGTGTATGTTGTGATATGATATGTCCAAAGACATGATGAGATATATTTGATGTATGAGATGATCATGTTTGTAATAGTTTATATCAACTTGCATGTCCATGCATTCGACAACCGACGGGAGCCATAGGGTTGTCTTTAATTATTGTATGACCTATGTGTCAATTATTAAGCGCTATGTAATGCTTTACTTTATCGCTAAGCAGTAGCAATAGTAGTATAAGCATGGTTGGCGTGACAACCTCGACGGTGACATGATGATGGAGATCATGGTGTCATGCCGGTGACAATGGAGATCATGCCGGTGCTTTGGAGATGGAGATCAAAAGCACAAGTTGATGGCCATATCATGTCACTTATGATTTGCTTGTGATGTTAATCCTTTTATGCATCTTATTTTGCTTAGGATGACGGTAGCATTATAAGGTGATCCCTCACTAAAATTTCAAGATAAAATTGTGTTCTCCCCAAGTGTGCACTGTTGCGGAAGTACGTCGTTTCGAAGCACCACGTGATGATCGGGTGTGATAGACTCTACATTCATATACAATGGGTGCAACCGTGCAAGCCAGTTTTGCACATGTGGAACACTTGGGTTAAACTTGATGAGCCTAGCATGTATATATATGGCCTCATAACACAAGAGACCGAAAGGCCGAACATGAGTCATATATTAGATATGATCAACATGGAGATGTTGACCATTGAAACCACCTCATCTCACGTGATGATCGGACTTTGGTTGGTGAATTTGGATCATGTTACACTCGAATGACCGGAGGGATGTCGATTTGAGTGGGAGTTCTTAAGTAATATGATTAGTTGAACTCATTATCATGAACATAGTCTAAATTGTCTTTGCAAATTATGTTGTAGATCAATAGCTCGCGCTATAGCTCCCTGTTTTAATACGTTCCTAGAGAAAGACTAAGTTGAAAGATATTGTAAGAAATTATGCGTACTAGGGCCATAGTCTGAGGATTGTCCTCACTGCTGGACAGAAGCCTTATGTCCTTGACGCACTGCTCGGTGTGCCAACCCCTCTAGCGTCATCTATGGATGTTGTGAACATCTGGCAGACATGTTTAGATGACTACTTGATAGTTCAGTGCGCCATGCTTTATAGCTTATAATCGGGGCTTGAAAGACGTTTTTGAACGCCATGGATCATATGTGATGTTCCAAGAGTTGAAATTGGTATTTCAGGCTCATGCCTGTGTTGGAAGGGTATCAGAATCGCGATTCTGTTATACGATTCTACGACTTTACGATCCAAACTAACCCCTCTGATTCTACGATTTTACTTCATAGAATCTACGTTTCTACGATCCTGATAGTGAAGATTCTACGATTTGCGATCCTACCATCGGAGCTCCGATCCGATTCAAAATCACGATTTTGACAACCTTATGAGACCTCTGACAAGTTCTTTGCCTACAAGATGGAGGATAATAACTCAGCTAGTGAGCATGTGCTCGAAATGTCTGGGTACTACAATCGCTTGAATCAAGTGGGAGTTAATCTTCTAGATAAGATAGTGATTGACAGAGTTCTCCAGACACTATCACCAAGCTACTGGAACTACGTGATGAACTATAACATGCAAGGGATGGAGATGATCCCAGAGCTGTTCGCGGTAGGCCACGAAGGTAGAAATCAAGAAGGATCATCAAGTGTTGATGGTTTACAAGACCACTAGTTTCAATAAGGGCAAGGGCATGAAGAGAAACTTCATGAATGGCAAGCCAGTTGCTGATCTAGTGAAGTAACCCAAGGTTGAACCCAAACCTGAGACTAAGCGCTTCTATTGTAAGGGGAACGGTCACTGGTAGCGGAGCTAGCCCAAATACTTGGTAGATAAGAAAGCTGGCAACCTTAACAAAAGTATATTTAATATACATGTTATTGATGTGTACCTTACTAGTACTCCTAGTAGCACCTGGGTATTAGATACCGGTTCAGTTGCTAATTTTGGTAACTCAAAATAAAAGCTGCGGAATAAATAGAGACTAGCTAAGGGCGAGGTGATGATGTGTGTTGGAAGTGTTTCCAAGGTTGATGTGATCACCATCGCACGCTCCCTCTACCTTCGAGATTAGTGTTGAGCCTAGATAAATGTTATTTGGTGTCTGCGTTGAGGCATGAACACAATTATATTGTGTTTATTACAATATGGTTATTCATTTAAGTCAGAGAATAATGGTTATTCTATTTACATGAATAATACCTTCTATGGTCATACACCCAAGGTGAATGGTTTGTTTAATCTCGATCGTAGCGATACACATGTTCATAATATTAATGCCAAAAGATGCAAAGTTAATAATGATAGTACCACATACTTGTGGCACTGCCGCTTAGGTCATATTGGTGTAAAGCGCATGAAGAAACTCCACGCTGATGGACTTTTGGAGTCACTTGATTTTGAATCACTTGACACATGCGAACCATGCCTTATGGGCAAGATGACTAAAACCCCTTGTCTGGTACATTGGAACGGGCAAGTGACTTGTTAGAAATCATACATGCTGATGTGTGTGGTTCGATGAGTGTTGACGCATGTGGTGGATATCGTTATTTCCTCACCTTCACTGATGATTTGAGTAGATATGGGTATGTTTACTTAATGAAGCATAAGTCTGAAACATTTGAAAAGTTCAAGAAATTTCAGAGTGAAGTTGAGAATCATTGTAAAAAGAAGATTAAATTCCTATGATCCAATATAAGGGGAGAATATCTGAGTTATGAGTTTGGCAATCACTTAAGACAATGTGGAATTGTTTCACAGTTGACGCCACCTGGAACACCATAGTGTAATGGTGTGTCCGAACGACGTGATCATACCTTATCGGATATGGTGCGTTCTATGATGTCTCTTGCCGATCTACCACTATTGTTTTGGGGTTATGCATTAGCGACAACCACATTTACTTTAAATAGGGAAGCATCTAAGTCTGTGGAGATGACATCGTATGAATTGTGCTTTAGCAAGAAACCTAAGTTGTCATTTCTTAAGGTTTGGGGCTGCGACACTTATGTGAAAAGGCTTGAGCCTGATAAGCTTGAACCCAAAGCGGACAAATGCATTTTCATAGGATACCCAAAGGAGAATATTGAGTATACCTTCTATCTCGGATATGAGGGCAAATTGTTTGTCGCTAAGAACGGGTCATTTCTTGAGAAAGTGTTTTTCTTGAAAGAATTGAGTGGGAGGAAGATAGAACTTGATGAGGTTGTTGAACCATTACTTCAACCAGAGAGTATCGCAGCAAAGAAAGATGTCTCTGTGGCACCTACATCAGTTAAAGAGGAAGCTAGTGATGATGATCATGAAGCTTCAGATCAAGTTACTATCGAACCGTGTAGGTCGACAAGGGTACGTACAACTTTTGAGTGGCACGGTAACCCTGTCTTAGAGGTCATGTTGTTGGACAACGGTGAACCTACGACCTATGGAGAAGCGATGGTGGGCCCGGCTCCCAACAAATGGCTAGGAGCCTTGAAATCCGAGATTGGATCCATGTATGAGAACAATGTATGGACTTTGATGGACTCGTGCGATGATTAGCAAGCCATTGAGAATAAATGGATCTTTGAGAAGAAGACATATGTTGATGGTAATGTCACCATTTATGAAGCTCGACTTGTCACAAAGAAGTTTCTAACAAGTTCAAGGAGTTCACTATGATGAGACTTTCTCACTCATAGCGATGCTAAAGTCTGTTGGAGTTATGTTAGTAGTTGCTGCATTTTCATTTACGAAATCTAGCAGATGGATGTCAAAACAAAGTTTCCTTGACGGTTTTCGTGAGGAAAGGTTGTATGTATACAACCAGAAGGTTTTGTTAATCCTAAGGATGCTAAAAGGTATGCAAGCTCCATCGATCCTTCTATGGACTGGAGAAAGCATCTCGGAGTTGGAACATACGCTTTGATGAGGTGATCAAAGCTTTTGGTTATATTCAAAGTTTGCAAGAAACTTGTATTCACAAGAAAGTGAGTGGGAGCACTACAACATTTCAGATAAGTATATGTGGCTGACATATTGTTGATCAGAAATGATGTAGAATTTCTGGAAAGCATAAAGGGTTATTTGAAATGAGTTTTTCAAAGGAAGACCTGGGTAAGTCTGCTTACATATTGGGCAACAAGATCTATAGAGATAGATCAAGACGCGTGATAAGACTTTCATAGAGCACATACCTTGACATGATTTTGAAGGAGTTCAAAATGGATTAGTGAAAGAAGGAGTTCTTGCCTGAGTTGTAAGGTGTGAAGTTGAGTAAGACTCAAAGCTCGACTACGGCAGAAGAAAGAGAAAGGACGAAGGGTCGTCCCCTATGCCTTAGCCATAGTCTCTATACGGTATGCCATGCTATGTACCCCACCTGAGGTGTGCCTTGCCATGTGTCTGGCAAGGTGGTAGAAGAGTGATCAAGGAGTGGATCACCGGATAATGGTCAAAATTATCCTAGGAGGAATAAGGAAATGTTTCTTGGTTATGGAGGTGATAAAGAGTTTGGCGTAAAGGGTTACGTCGATGCAAGCTTTAACACCTATCTGGATGACTCTGAGTAGCAAACCAGATACATATAGTGGAGCAGCCATTCGGAATAGCTCCAAGTGGAGCTTGGTAGCAGCATCTACAATATGACATAGAGATTTGCGAAGTACACACAGATCTGAATGTTGCAGACCCGTTGACTAAAACCTCTCTCACAAGCATAACATGATCAAACCCTATAACTCATTGAGTGTTAATCACATGGTGACGTGAACTAGATTATTGACTCTAGTAAACTCTTTGTGTGTTCGTCACATGGCGATGTGAACTATGAGTGTTAATCACAAGGCGATGTGAACTAGATTATTGACTCTAGTGCAAGTGGGAGACTATTGGAAATATGCCCTAGAGGTAATAATAAATTGGTTATTATCATATTTCCTTGTTCATGATAATCGTTTATTATCCATGCTAGAATTGTATTGATCGGAAACTCAGATACATGTGTGGATACATAGACAACAACGTGTCCCTAGTAAGCCTCTACCGGACTAGCTCGTTGTTCAAAGATGGCTATGGTTTCCTAGCCATGTGCTACCTCTTGAGCACTGCATTCGTTTTCCCTTGAAGAGGAAAGGGTGATGCAGCAAAGTAGTGTAAGTATTTCCCTCAGTTTTTGAGAGCCAAGGTATCAATCCAGTAGGAGGCTACACGCAAGTCCCTCGTACCTACAAAAATAAACAAGAACCTCGCAACCAACGCGATAAAGGGGTTGTCAATCCCTTCACGACCACTTGCGAAAGTGAGATCTGATAGAGATAATAAGATAAGATAAATATTTTTGGTATTTTTATGATATAGATTGAAAAGTAAAGATTGCAAAATAAATTAGATCGGAAACTTATATGATAGAAAATAGACCCAGTGGCCATAGGTTTCACTAGTGGCTTCTCTCAAGATAGCATAAGTATTACGGTGGGTAAACAAATTACTGTTGAGCAATTGATAGAAAAGTGCATATTTATGAGAATATCTAGGCATGATCATGTATATAGGCATCACGTCCGCGACAAGTAGATCGAAATGATTCTGCATCTACTACTATTACTCCACACATCGACCGCTATCCATCATGCATCTAGAGTATTAAGTTCATAAGAACAAAGTAACGCATTAGGCAAGATGACATGATGTAGAGGGATAAACTTAAGCAATATGATATAAAACCCATCTTTTTATCCTCGATGGCAACAATACAATACGTTCCTTGCTGCCCCTGCTATCACTGGGAAAGGACACCACAAGATTGAATCCAAAGCTCAGCACTTCTCCCATTGCAAGAAAGATCAATCTAGTAGGCCAAACCAAACTGATAATTCGAAGAGACTTGCAAAGATAACCAATCATATATAAAAGAATTGAGAGGAGATTCAAATATTTCTCATAGATAAACTTGATCATAAACCCACAATTCATCGGATCTCGACAAACACACCGCGAAAAGAGTTACATCGAATAGATATCCAAGAAGATCGAGGAGAACATTGTATTGAGATTCAAAGAGAGAGAAAAAGCTATCTAGCTAATAACTATGGACCTGAAGGTCTGTGGTAAGCTACTCACAACTCATCGGAGAGTCTTTGGCGTTGATGTAGAAGCCCTACATGATTGATTTCCCCTATGGTGGAGTGCCGGAAGAGGCTCCAAGATGGGATCTCACGGGGACAGAATGTTGCGGTGGTGGAAATAGGGTTTTATGGTGCTCCCTGATGTTTTTTGGGTATGCAAGTATATATAGGTGAAGGAAGTCGGTCAAGGGAGCCACGAGGGGCCCACGAGGGTGGGGGCACGCCCACCCCCCTAGGGCGCGCCCTGGACCCTCGTGGCTGCCTCATTTACTTCTTGACGTCCACTCCAAGTCTCCTGGATTGCGTTTGTTCCAAAAAGATCTCTCCCGAAGGTTTCATTCCATTTGGACTCCGTTTGATATTCCTTTTCTTCGAAACACTGAAATAGGCAAAAAAACAACAACAATTTGAGTTGGTCCTCCGGTTAATAAGTTAGTCCCAAAAATGATATAGAAGTGTATAGTAAAGCCCATAAACATCCAAAACGGGTAATATAATAGCATGGAACAATCAAAAATTATAGATACGTTGGAGATGTATCAAGCATCCCCAAGCTTAATTCCTGCTCGTCCTCGAGTAGGTAAATGATAAAAACAGAAATTTTGATGTGGAATGCTACCTAGCATATTTCTTAATGTAATTTTCTTTATTGTGGCATGAATGTTCAGGTCCAAATGATTCAAGATAAAAGTTCATATTAACATAAAAATAGTAATAGTTCAAGCATACTAACAAGTAATCATGTCTTATCAAAATAACATAGCCGAAGAAAGCTTCTCCCTAAAAAATCATATAGTTAGGCTATGCTTCATTTTCGTCACACAAAATACTCCTATCATGCACAACCCCGGTTTCAGCCAAGCAATTGGTTCATAATTTTTAATGCGCTTCAGCTTTTTTAACTCTCACGCAATACATGAGCGTAAGCCATGGATATAGGACTATGGGTGGAATAGAACAAGATGATGGAGGTTGTGTGGAGAAGACAAAAAAGGAGAAAATCTCACATTGACGAGGCTAATCAACGGGCTATGGAGATGCCCATCAATTGATGTCAACATGAGGAGTAGGGATTGCCATGCAACGGATGCACTAGAGCTATAAATGTATGAAAGCTCAACAAAAGAAACTAAGTGGGTGTGCATCCAACTCACTTTCTCATGAAGACCTAGGGCATTTTGAGGAAGCCTATCATTGGAATATGACTCTAATAATGAAGATCATCACACTTTTATTTATTTACAACTCAAGAATTACAACTCAATACTTAGAACAAAATATGACTCTATGTGAATGCCTCCGATGGTGTACTGGGATATGCAATGAATCAAGTGACATGTATGAGAGAATTATGAAGGTGGCCTTGCCACAAATACGATGTCAACTACATGATGAAACATGTCATAATTACGGAACGGTGGAAGGTTGCATGGCAATATATCACGGAATGGCTATGGAAATGCCATAATAGGTAGATATGGTGGCTGTTTTTAGGAAGATATAAGGAGGTTTATGTGTTATAGAGCGTATCGTATCACGGGGTTTGGATGCACCGGCAAAGTTTTCACCAACTCTCAAGGTGAGAAAGGGTAATGCACGGTACTGTAGAGGCTAGCAATGATGGAAGGGTAAGAGTGCGTATAATCCATGGACTCACATTAGTCATAAAGAACTCATATAATTATTGCAAAAGTTATTTAGCCCTTGAAGCAAAGTACTACTACGCATGCTCCTAGGGGAAGGGTTGGTAGGAGTTAACCATCGCGCGATCCCGACCTCCACTCACAAGGAAGGCAATCAAAGAGCACCCCGTGCTACAAATTTGTTACACAACTTTAACCATACGTGCATGCTACGGGACTTGCCAACTTTAAAACAAGTATTTATCAATTTCATAATTACCCAACTAGCATGATTCTAACATTACCAACTTTATATCTCAAAACAATTATCAAGCATCAAATTGATCATAGCATCCAATGCACTTTATATGATAGTTTTTATTATACCCAACTTGGATGCCCATCATACTAGGACCAATTTTATAACCATAGTAAATACCATGCGGTTCTAAAAGACTCTCAAAATAATATAAGTGAAGCATGAGAGATCAACAATTTCTACAAAATAAAACCATCGCCGTGCTCTAAAAAGATATAAGTGAAGCACTAGAGCAAAATTGTCTAGCTCAAAAGATATAATTGAAGCACATAGAGTATTATAATAAATTTAGATTCATGTGTGTCTCTCCCAAAAGGTGTGTACAGAAAGGATGACTAAAATCAAATACTCATATCATACAAGACGCTCCAAGGAAAACACATATCACGTGGTGAATAAAAATATAGCTCCAAGTAAAGTTACTGATAGACGAAGATGAAAGAGGGGATGCCTTCCGGGGCATCCCCAAGCTTAGGCTTTTGATTGTCCTTGAATTACCTTGGGGTGCCTTGGGCATCCCCAAGCTTAGGCTCTTGCCACTCCTTATTCCATAGTCCAACAAATCTTTACCAAAAACTTGAAAACTTCAGAACACAAAACTCAACAGAAAATCTCATAAGCTCCGTTAGTGCAAGAAAGCAAACCACCACTTTAAGGTACTGTAATGAACTCATTATTTATTTATATTGGTGTTAAACCTACTGTATTCCAACTTCACTATGGTTCATACCCCCCGATACTAGCCATAGATTCATCAAAATAAGCAAACATCACACGAAAAACAGAATATGTCAAAAACAGAACAGTCTGTTGTAATCTGTAACTTTAGAATACTTCTGGAACTCTAAAAATCCTACCAAAATAGGAAGTCCTAGGAAATTTTTCTATTGATTTACTACAAAAAGAATCAACTAAAAATAACGTTTATGTGATTTATTAACATTATTCTCGTGCATGCAAAAGTTTCTGTTTTTCAGCAAGATCAAATTAACTAACACCGTAGGTTGTCCTATAGGTTCTACTTGGCACAAACACTAACTAAAACATAAAACCACATCTAAAATAAGCTAGATGAATTATTTATTACTAAACAGGAGCAAAAATCAAGGAACAAAAATAAAATTGGGCTGCCTCCCAACATGCGCTATCGTTTAACGCCCCTACCTAGGCATAAAAGCGAGAATAGATCTAAGTATTGCCATCTTTGGTATTCAATTCATAAGTGGCTCGCATAATAGATTCATAAGGTAATTTGACTTTCTTTCTAGGAAAGTTTTCCATGACTTTTCTTAATGGAAATTGGAATCTAATATTTCCTTCCTTCATATCAATAATTGCACCAATCGTTCTAAGGAAAGGTCTACCAACAATAATAGGACATGAAAGATTGCAATCTATATCAAGAACGATAAAATCTACGAGCACATAATTCCTATTTGCAACAATAAGAAGATCATTAGTCCTTCCCATAGGTTTCTTAATAGTGAATCCGCAAGGTGCAAGTTTAAAGAGCAATCATCAAAATCACAGAAACCTAACACATCACAGAAAGTTTTTGGAATTGTGGAAACACTAGCACCCAAATCACACAAAGCATAGCATTCATGATCTTTAATTTTAATTTTATTAGTAGGTTCACACTCATCATAAAGTTTTCTAGGCATAGAAACTTCCAGTTCAAGTTTTTTCTTCATAAGATTGCATCAAAGCATCAACAATATGTTTGGTAAAAGCTTTATTTTGACTATAAGCATGATGAGAATTTAACACGGATTGCAACAAGAAAATACAATCTATTAAAGAGAACTTATCATAATTAAATTCCTTGAAATCCAAAATAGTGGGTTCATTGCTATGTAAAGTTTTGACCTCTCCAATCCCACTTTTACCAAATTGAGCATCAAGATCTAAAAACTCTGAATCATTGGGACGCCTTTTAACTAAAGTTGACACATCTCCAGTCCCATTATTATCAAGATTCATATTGCAAAACAAATATTTAATAGGGTACACCTCAATCACTTTTAGATCTTCATCATTATTATCATAAAAACTAGAAGAACATGCTTTTACAAAGCAATCTTTCTTAGCACACATTCTAGTGGTTCTTTATTTGCACTCATCAATGGAAATTCTCATGGCTTTGAGGGACTCATTGATATCATGCTTAGGTGGAATAGATCTAAGTTTCAAAGAATCAACATCAAGAGAAATTCTATCCACGTTCCTAGCCAGCTCATCAATCTTAGGCAATCTTTCTTCAAGCAAAGCATTGAAATTATTTTGAGAGATCATAAATTCTTTAACACTAATCTCAAAATCAGAGGGCATCTTATTAAAATTTCCATAAGAGTTGTTGTAGGAATTACCATAATTATTAGAGGAATTACTAGGAAACGGCCTAGGATTAAAGTTTCCTCTATACGCATTGTTACCAAAATTATTCCTACCAACAAAATTCACATCCATAGATTCATTATTATTATCAATCAAAGTAGACAAAGGCATATCATTAGATCAAAAGGAGCACTCCTATTAGCAAACAATTTCATAAGTTCATCCATCTTTCCACTCAAAACATTAATCTCTTCTATCACATGAACTTCTTTAATAGTAGATCTTTTGGTGTGCCATTGAGAATAATTAACCATGATATTATCTAGGAGTTTAGTAGCTTCTCCTAAAGTGATTTCCATAAAAGTGCCTCCCGCGGCCGAATCTAAAAGATTTATATAAGCAAAATTCAATACGGCATAAAAGTTTTGTATGATCATCCATAAATTTAATCCATGTGTAGGGCAACTGCGAATCATTAATTTCATCCTCTCCCAAGATTGTGCAACATGCTCATGATCAAGTTGCTTAAATTTCATAATATCGCTTCTAAGAGAGATGATCTTAGCGGGAGGAAAATACTTAGAGATAATCTTTGCACTTATTCCATGAATTAATACTATTTTTAGGCAAAGACGAAAACCAAGTTTTAGCACGATCTCTAAGCGAAAACAGAAATAACTTCAATTTAACAATATCATTATCCATGTCTTTCTTCTTTTGCATATCACACAAATCAACAAAGTTGTTTAAATGAGTAGCAGCATATTCACTAGGAAGGTTGGAGAATTGATCTTTCATGACAAGATTCAACAAAGCATAATTGATTTCGCAAGATTCAACATCGTTAAGAGGAGCAATCAGAGTGCTAAGGAAATCATTATTGTTGGTATTGGAAAAGTCGCACAATTTAGTATTATCTTGAGCCATCGTGACAAGCAATCCAACACACAAGCACACAACAGGCAAGTGAAAAAGAGGCGAACGGGAAAGAGAGGGCGAATAAAATGGCAAGGGTGAAGTAGGGGAGAGGAAAACGAGAGGCAAATGGAAAATAATGTAATGCGAGGGAGAAGAGTTTGTGATGGGTACTTGGTATGTCTTGACTTGAGCGAAGACCTCCCCGGCAATGGCGCCAGAAATCCTTCTTGCTACCTCTTGAGCATTGCGTTGGTTTTCCCTTGAAGAGGAAAGGGTGATGCAACTAAGTAGCATAAGTATTTCCCTCAGTTTTTGAGAACCAAGGTATCAGTCCAGTAGAAGGCTACACGCAAGTCCCTTGTACCTACACAAAAAAAAACAAGAACCTCGCAACCAACGCGATAAAGGGGTTGTCAATCCCTTCACGGCCACTTGCGAAAGTGAGATCTGATAGAGATAATAAGATAAGATAATTTTTTTTGGTATTTTTATGATATAGATTGAAAAGTAAAGATTGCGAAATAAAGTAGATCGGAAACTTATATGATAGAAAATAGACCCGGGGGCCATAGGTTTCACTAGTGGCCTCTCTCAAAATAGCATAATTATTATGGTGGGTAAACAAATTACAGTCGAGCAATTGATAGAAAAGTGCATAGTTATGAGAATATCTAGGCATGATCATGTATATAGGCATCACGTCCGCGACAAGTAGATTGAAATGATTCTGCATCTACTACTATTACTCCACACATCGACCGCTATCCAGCATGCATCTAGAGTATTAAGTTCATAAGAACAGAGTAACACATTAGGCAAGATGACATGATGTAGAGGAATAAACTCAAGCAATATGATATAGACCCCATCTTTTATCCTCGATGGCAACAAAACAATACGTGCCTTGCTGCCCCTGCTGTCACTAGGAAAGGACACCCCAAGATTGAACCCAAATCTAAGCACTTCTCCCATTGCAAGAAAGATCAATCTAGTAGGCCAAACCAAACTGATAATTCGAAGCTACTTGCAAAGATAACCAATCATACATAAAAGAATTCAGAGGAGATTCAAATATTTCTCATAGATAAACTTGATCATAAACCCACAATTCATCGGATCTCTACAAACACACCGCAAAATGAGTTACATCGAATAGATATCCAAGAAGATCGAGGAGAACATTGTATTGAGATTCAAAGAGAGAGAAGAAGCCATCTAGATAATAACTATGGACCCGAAGGTCTGTGGTAAACTACTCACAATTCATCGGAGAGGCTTTGGCATTGATATAGTAGCCCTCCATCGGTCAGGGGAGCCACGAGGGGCCCATGAGGGTGGGGGGCGCGCCCACCCACCTAGGGAGCGCCCTGGACCCTCGTGGCCGATTCGTTTACTTCTTGACGTCCACTCTAAGGCTCTTACATTGCGTTTGTTCCAAAAAGATCTCTCCCAAAGGTTTCATTCCGTTTGGACTCCGTTTGATATTCCTTTTCTTCGAAACACTGAAATAGTCAAAAAACAACAATTTCGGTTGGGCCTCCGGTTAATAGGTTAGTCCCAAAAATGATATAAAAGTGTATAGTAAAGCCCATAAACATCCCAAACGGGTAATATAATAGCATGGAATAATCAAAAACTATAGATACGTTGGAGACGTATCACCATGGACGTGAGTTGTCATTTGATAACGGGATCACATCATTAGGAGTATGATGTGATGAACAAGACCCAAACTATAAACATAGCATATGATTGTATGAAGTTTATTGCTATCGTTTTCTGCATCTCAAGTATATATGTTCCTATGACCATGAGATCATGCAACTCACTGACACCAGAGGAATACCTTGTGTGTACCAAACGTCGCAACATAACTGGGTGACTATAAAGGTGCTCTACAGGTATCTCCGAGGGTGTCTAGTGAGTTGGCATGGATCAAGACTGGGATTTGTCACTCCATATGACGGAGAGGTATCTCTAGGCCCTCTTGGTAATACAACATCACAAGAAGCTTGCAAGCAACGTGACTAATGATTCCTCCTACTTGGGCGCCTCCTATGGCTGCTCCTCTCTCCCTCCCACCTATATATATTTGTGAAAGGGGGCGCCTAGCACACACCAGACAATTTCCTAGCCGTGTGCGGCGCCCCCTCCACTGTTTACTACCTCGGTCATATTTACGTAGTGCTTAGTCGAAGCCCTGCGGAGATCACTTCACCATCACAGTCACCACGCCGTCGTGCTACCGGAACTCATCTACTACCTCGATGTTTTGCTGGATCAAGAAGGCGAGGGACGTCATCGAGCTGAACGTGTGCCAAACTCGGAGGTGCCGTACGTCTGGTACTCGACCGGTGGATCGCAAAGAAAGTTTGACTACATCAATCGCGTTGTGAAACGCTTTCGCTTACGGTCTACGAGGGTACATAGACACACTTTCCCCTCTCGTTGCTATGCATCTCCATGGATAGATCATTGCGTGCGCGTAGATTTTTTTGTTTTCCTATGCAATGATTCCCAACAGTGGTATCAGAGCCATGTCTATGCATAGATGATATGCATGAGTAGAACACAAAGAAGTTGTAGGCGGTGATGTTCACACTGCTTACCACCAATATCTTATTTTGATTTGGCAGCATTGCGGGATGAAGCGGCCTAGACCAACCTTACATGTCCACACACATGAGACCGGTTCCACCGACTGACATGCAACTAGTTTTGCATAAAGGTGGCCGGCGGGTGTCTGTTTCTCCTACTTTAGTTGATCGAATTTGACTGCGGCCGGTCCTTGAAGAAGGTTAAAACAGCAAACTTGATAAATCTCCATTGTAGTTTTTGCCATAGGTAAGAACGGTTCTTGCTAGAAACCCGTAGCAGCCACGTAAAACTTGCAACAACAAAGTTGATGACGTCTAACTTGTTTTTGCAGGGTATGTTGTGATGTGATATGGTCAAGACATGATGTGATATACATTATTGTATGAGATGATCATGTTTTGTAATTTATCAACAACCGGTAGGATCCTTATGGTTGTCTCTTTATTGTATGAAATTAAAACGACATGTAATTGCTTTACTTTATCGCTATGCGTTAGCAATAGTTGTAGAAGCAATAGTTGGTGAGACGACCACGACGCAATGATGGAGATCAAGGTGTCGAGCTGGTAACGATGGAGATCATGATGATGCTTTGGAGATGGAGATCAAAAGCACGAGATGATGATGGCCTTATCATGTCACATATTTTGATTGCATGTGATGTTTATCTTTTATGCATCTTATTTTGCTTAGAACGACGGTAGCATTATAAGATGATCCCTTCACTAAATTTCAAGATATAAGTGTTCTCCCCGAGTATGCATCGTTGCGAAAGTTCATCATTTCGAGACACCACGTGATGATCGGGTGTGATAGACTCTACGTTCACATACAACGGGTGTAAGATAGTTTTGCACGTGCAGAATACTTGGGTTAAACTTCACGAGTACAAACATGGCCTCGGAACACAGGAGACCGAAAGGTAGAACATGAGTCATATAGTAGATATGAACATAGAGATGTTCACCATTGATGACTACCCCATCTCACGTGATGATCAGACATGGGTTAGTTGATTTGGATCATGTATCACTTAGATAACCCGAGGGATGTTAATTTAAGTGGGAGTTCATTAGTAATTTGATTAATTGAACTTAAATTTATCATGAACTTAGTCCTGATAGTATTTGCAAATTATCTTGTAGATCAATAGCTCGCGTTGTAGCTCCCCTATTTTTCGATATGTTCCTAGAGAAAAATAAGTCAAAAGATGATAGTAGCAATAACGCGAACTGGTTCCGTGATCTGAGGATTATCCTCATTGCTGCATAGACGAATTATGTCCTTAATGCACCGCTAGGTGACAGACCTATTGCAGGAGCAGATGCAGATGTTATGAACGTTTGGCAAGCTTGATATGATGACTACTTAATAGTTTAGTGTGCCATGCTTTACGGCTTAGAACTAGGACTTAAAAAATGTTTGGAACGCCATGGAGCATATGAGATGTTCCAAGAGCTGAAATTGGTATTTCAGACTCATGCTCGTGTCGGGAGGTATGAGACCTCGGGCAAGTACTTGCCTACAAGATGGAGGAGAATAGCTCAGTCAGTGAGCATGTGCTTAGAGTGCCTGGGTACTACAATCGCTTGAATCAAGTGGGAGTTAATCTTCCAGATAAGATAGTGTTTGATAGAGTTCTCTAGTCACTATCACCAAGCTACTAGAACTTCGTGATGAATTATAATATGCAAGGGATGACAAAAACAATTCCCGAGCTCTTCGTGATGCTGAAATCGGCGAAGGTAGAAATCAAGAAAGAACATCAAGTGTTGATGGTTAAACAAGACCACTAGTTTCAAGAAAAAGGGCAAGGGAAAGAAAGGGAACTTCAAGAAGAATGTCAAGCAAGTTGCCACTCCCGTGAAGAAGCCCAAAACTGAACCCAAGCCTGAAACTGGGTGCTTCTACTACAAAGGAAATGGTCATTGAAGTGGAACTGCCCCAAATACTAGGCGGATAAGAAGGATGGTAAAGTGAACAAAGATATATTTGATATACATGTTATTGATGTGTACTTTACTAGTGTTCGTAGTAACCCCTTGGTATTGGATACCAGTTCAGTTGCTAAGATTAGTAACTCGAAACAGGAGTTGCAGAATAAACAAAGACCAGTTAAGGGTGAGGTGACGATGTGTGGTGGAAGTGATTCCAAGGTTGATACGATCACCATCGCACACCCCCTCTACCTTCAGGATTAGTGTTGAACCTAAATAAATGTTATTTGGTGTTTGCATGGTGCATGAATATGATTAGATCATGTTTATTGCAATACGACTATTCATTTAAGTCAGAGAATAATTGTTGTTCTGTTTAAATGAATAAAACCTTCTATGGTCATACACCGAATGCGAATGGTTTATTGAATCTCGATCATAGTGATACACATATTCATAATATTGATGCCAAAATATGCAATGTTAATAATGATAGTGCAACATACTCTTGGCACTGCCGTTTAGTTCATATTGGTGTAAAACGCATGAAGAAACTCCATACGGATGGACTTTTGGAATCACTTGATTATGAATCATTTGATACTTGCAAACCATGCTTCATGAGCAAGATGACTAAACTTCGTTCTTCAGAACAATGGAGCGAGCTAATGACTTATTGGAAGTAATACATACCGATGTATGAGATCCGATGAGTGTTCAAGCACGCGACGGGTATCATTATTTTCCGACCTTCATAGATGATTTGAGTAGGTATGGGTATATCTACTTAATGAAACACAAGTCTGAAACATTTGAAAAGTTCAAAGAATTTTAGAGTGAAGTATCATAGTAACAAGAAAATAAAGTTTCTACGATCTGATCGCGGAAGCGAATAATTGAGTTACGAGTTTGGACTTCATTCAAAACAATGTGGAATTGTTTCACAACTCATGCCACCTGGAACACCACAGCGTAATGGTGTGTCCAAACGTCGTAACCGTACTTTATTGGATATGGTGCATTATATGATGTCTCTTACCGATTTACCACTATCGTTTTGGGGTTGTGCATTAGAGACAACCGCATTCACATTAAATAGGGCACCATTTAAATCCGTTGAGACGTCACTGTATGAACTATGGTTTGGCAAGAAACCTAAGATGTCGTTTCTTAAAGTTTGGGTTGCGACGCTTATGTCAAAAGGCTTCAGCCTGATAATCTCGAACCCAAATCAGAGAAGTGCGTCTTCATAGGATACCCTAAGGAAATAATTGGGTACACCTACTACCACAGATCTGAAGGTAATATCCTTGTTGCTAAGAATGGATCCTTTCTAGAGAAGGAGTTTCTCTTGAAAGAAGTGAGTGGGAGGAAAGTAGAACTTGATGAGGTAATTGTACCTTCTCTCGAATTGGATAGTAGCACATCAGAGAAAACTGTTCCCATGATCTACACCAACTAGAGAGGAAGCTAATGATGATGATCATAAAACTTTATACCAAGTTACTACTAAACTTCATAGGTTGACCAGAGCATGATCTGCACTAGAGTGGTACGGTAGTCCTGTCTTGGAAGTCATGTTACTAGACCAAGACGAACCTAGATTCCAATAGATGGCTTGAGGCCATGAAATCTGAGATAGGATCCATGTATGAGAACAAAGTATGGACTTTGGTGGACTTGCCCGATGATCGGCAAGCCATAAAGAATAAATGGATCTTCAAGAAGAGGACATATGCTAATGGTAATGTCACCATCTACAAAGCTCGACTTGTTGCGAAAGGTTTTCAACAAGTTGAAGGAGTTGACTACAATGATACCTTCTCACCCGTAGTGATGCTTAAGTCAGTCCGAATCATGTTAGAAATTGTCGTATTTCATAATTATGAAATCTGGCAAATGGACATCAAAACTGAATTCCTTAATGGATTTCTTAAAGAAGAGTTGTATATGATGCAACCAGAAGGTTTTGTGGATCCTAAAGGTGCTAACAAAGTGTGCAAACTCCAACGATCCATCTATGGACTGGTGCAAGCATCTCGGAGTTGGAATATACGCTTTGATGAGGTGATCAAAGCATATGGTTTTATACAGACTTATGGTGAAGCCTGTATTTACAAGAAAGTGAGTGGGAGCTCTGTAGCATTTATGATATTATATGTGGATGACATATTGTTGATCGGAATTGATATAGAACTTCTAGATAGCATAAAAGGATACTTGAATAAGAATTTTTCAATGAAAGACGTTGGTGAAGCTACTTATATTGGGCATCAAGATCTATAGAGATAGATCAAGACGCTTGAGAGGACTTTCACAAAGCACATACCTTGATAAATTTCTGAAGAAGTTCAAAGTGGATCAGTCAAAGAAAGGGTTCTTGCTTGTGTTACAAGGTGTGAAGTTGAGTAAGACTCAAAACCCGACCACGGCAGAATATACATATAGAGAATGAAAGTCATTCCCAATGCCTTAGTCGTAGGTTCTATAAAGTATGCCATGCTGTGTACCAGACCTGTTGTGTGCCTTGCCATGAGTTTGGCAAGGGGGTACAATAGTGATCCAGGAGTAGATCTCTGGACAGCGGACAAAATTATCCTTAGGTACCTAAAGAGGAGTAAGGAAATGTTTCTCGGTTATGGAGGTGATAAAAAGTAGATCTCTCGACAGCGGTCAATTCTCTTATACTATACACTATGCTTCTTAATTTTTAAGGCCTCACAATTAATTGAGGTATTCAATTTAGAACTAGGTCAACCGATTTTGACCAGGTCTACAATTTCTCAAACTCTCCCATTCAATTCTTTTAATACGCTTTTTCCTTAGTCTTGGGAGGTCAACGACAAGTTCTCTGTGTGGTCTGCATATGCCGCCAGGTTTTGGGGTAGAAAAGTAATACCCAGGGCAGACCTGACTTGGAAGTCGCGGGCCCCCTTGCAATGCCGATTCTTTACTTGGTTGGCTCTATGAAATATATGTTGGACTTCGGATCGTCTCGCTGGAGAGGGCTACCACACTAAGAAGCATGCCCCCTCCGTGATCAAAAAGAGGAAACTATAAACCACGTACTACTTACATGTGTGTTTGCCAGGATGATGTGGACGGTGATTTGTGAGGCTTTGGGCAGATTGGAGTGGACACTAACCCCAAAGGATTCACTCAAAGCATGGTTATGCAGCAAGCGGGGGCCCAACAATATGAGCAAGAAAGATCTTCACACCCTTTTTGTGTTGGAAATATGCCCTAGAGGCAATAATAAATTTGTTATTATAATATTTCCTTGTTCATGATAATTGTTTATTATCCATGCTAGAATTGTATTGATCAGAAACTCAGATACATGTGTGGATACATAACAACAACGTGTCCCTTGTAAGCCTCTACCGGACTAGCTCGTTGATCATAGATGACTATGGTTTCCTAGCCATGGACATGAGTTGTCATTTGATAATGGGATCACATCATTAGGCGAATGATGTGATGGACAAGACCCAAACTATAAACGTAGCATATGATTGTATCAAGTTTATTTCTATTGTTTTCTGCATGTCAAGTATATATGTTCCTATGACCACGAGATCATGCAACTCACTGACACCGGAGGAATACCTTGTGTGTACCAAATGTCGCAACGTAACTGGGTGACTATAAAGGTGCTCTACAGGTACCTTCGAGGGTGTCTGTTTAGTTGGCATGGATCAAGGCTAGGATTTGTCACTCCGTATGACGGAGAGGTATCTCTAGGCCCACTCAGTAATACAACATCACAAGAAGCTTGCAAGGAATGTAATAATGAGTTAGCCATGGGATCTTGTATTACGGAATGAGTAAAGATACTTGCCAGTAACGAGATTGAACTAGGTATGGAGATACCCATGATCGAGTCTCGGGCAAGTAACATACAGATAGACAAAGGGAACTGCATACGGGATTAGATGAATCCTTGGCATCAAGGTTCGACCAATAATATCTTCATAGAATATGTAGGAACCATTATGGGCATCCAGGTCCCGCTATTGGCTATTGACCGTATAGGTGTCTCGGTCATGTCTTCATAGTTCTCGAACCCGCAGGGTCTACACACTTAACGTTTGTTGATGATATAAGTATAGTTGAGTCATTATGGTGGTTATGAAGGTTTTTCGGAGTCCCGGATGAGATCTTGGACGTGACGGGGAACACCGGAATGGTTCGAAGGTGAAGATTAATATATTGGACGAAGGGTATTGGAGTCCACAATTGTTCCGGGGGTACCTGGTGATGACCAGCATGACCGAAAGGGGTTTTGGGGGGGCCCGACAAGTGTTGAGGGGCCTCATGGGCCAAGGGGAGGGGTCAAACCAGCCCACTAAGGGGTTGTGCGCCCCCTTCACCCCTTCCCACGTTGCTAGAGGAGGTGGGGGCGCCACCCTAGGGTTCCCACCCCTTTGGCTTGGGGGCCAAGTCTCCTATGGGGGAAACCCATCTAGGGTTTCCCTCTAGTGGCCGCTGACCCTAGATGGGATCCCCTAGGGGATCCCACCTCTCCCCCTTCCCCCTGTATATATAGAGAGAGAGGTAGAGAGAGGGCTGCCATATGCATATATGCCACGACACTGCCCTCCCTCTCCCTTGTAGCCATCTTCCTCTGTGTAGTGCTTAGCGAAGCTCTGTTGAGATTCCACCACCACCACCGCCACCATGCCGTCGTGCTGCCGGAGGACTCGAGCTACTACTTCACCATCACTCATTGGATCGAGGATATGAAGGCGTCATAAAGCCATACATGTGTTGAACGCGGAGGTGTCGTCTATTCGGCACTTGGATCGGAGTTCGCGAGAAGGATCGTGATTGGATCATGAAGAACATCAACCGCGTTTCTTAATGCTTCCGCATAGCGATCTACAAGGGTATGTAGATGCAATCTCTCCTCTCGAAGATGGTCATATCCTAGATTCATCTTGGTGAGCGTAGGAAATTTTTTGTTTCCCATGCAACATTCCCCAACAGTGGCATCATAAGCTAGGTCCATGCATAGATGACATCACAAGTAGAACACAAAGGAGTTTGTGGGCGTTGATATTCAAATTGGTTCCTTCCTTGGTATTTTCTTGATTCGACTGTATTGTGGGATGAAGCGGCCCGGACCAACCTTACATGTCCACGTACATGAGACAGGTTCCATCGACAGACATGTGACTTTGTTGCATAAAGATGGCTGACGGGTGTCTGTCTCTCCCACCTTAGTTGAATCGGATTCGACAAAGGCAGTCCTTGTAGAAGGTTAAATGGCAACTTTCATATCACCATTGTGGCTTTGCGTAGGTAAGAATCGTTCTTGCTAGATACCCATAGCAGCCACGTAAAACATGCAACAACAATTAGAGGATGTCTAACTTGTTTTTGCAGTGTATGTTGTGATATGATATGGCCAAAGACATGATGAGATATATTTGATGTATGAGATGATCATGTTTGTAATAGTTTATATCGACTTGCATGTTCATGCATACGACAACCGACGGGAGCCATAGGGTTGTCTTTAATTATTGTATGACCTATGTGTCAATTATTAAGCACTATGTAATGCTTTACTTTATCGCTGAGCAGTAGCAATAGTAGTATAAGCCTGGTTGGCGTGACAACCGCGACGGTGACATGATGATGGAGATCATGGTGTCATGCCGGTGACAATGGAGATCATGCCGGTGCTTTGGAGATGGAGATCAAAAGCACAAGTTGATGGCCATATCATGTCACTTATGATTTGCTTGTGATGTTAATCCTTTTATGCATCTTATTTTGCTTAGGACGACGGTAGCATTATAAGGTGATCCCTCACTAAAATTTCAAGATAAAATTGTGTTCTCCCCAAGTGTGCACTGTTGCGGAAGTACGTCGTTTCAAAGCACCACGTGATGATCGGGTGTGATAGACTCTACATTCACATACAATGGGTGCAACCGTGCAAGCCAGTTTTGCACATGTGGAACACTTGGGTTAAACTTGACGAGCCTAGCATGTACAGATATGGCCTCATAACATAAGAGACCAAAAGGCCGAACATGAGTCATATATTAGATATGATCAACATGGAGATGTTGACCATTGAAACCACCTCATCTCATGTGATGATCGGACTTTGGTTGGTGAATTTGGATCATGTTACACTCGGATGACCGGAGGGATGTCGATTTGAGTGGGAGTTCTTAAGTAATATGATTAGTTGAACTCATTATCATGAACATAGTCTAAATTGTCTTTGCAAATTATGTTGTAGATCAATAGCTTGCGCTATAGCTCCCTGTTTTAATACGTTCCTAGAGAAAGACTAAGTTGAAAGATATTGTAAGAAATTATGCGGACTAGGGCCATAGTCTGAGGATTGTCCTCACTGCTGCATAGAAGCCTTATGTCCTTGACGCACTGCTCGGTGTGCCAACCCCTCTAGCGTCATCTATGGATGTTGTGAACATCCGGCAGACACGTTTAGATGACTACTTGATAGTTCAGTGCGCCATGCTTTACAACATAGAATCGGGGCACGGAAGACGTTTTTGAATGCCATGGAACATATGTGATGTTCCAAGAGTTGAAATTGGTATTTCAGGATCATGCCTGTGTTGGGAGGAATGAGACCTCTGACAAGTTCTTTGCCTACAAGATGGAGGATAATAACTCAGCTAGTGAGCATGTGCTCAGAATGTCTGGGTACTACAATTGCTTGAATCAAGTGGGAGTTAATCTTCTAGATAAGATAGTGATTGACAGAGTTCTCCAGACACTATCACCAAGCTACTGGAACTTCGTGATGAACTATAACATGCAAGGGATGGAGATTATCCCAGAGCTGTTCGCGGTAGGCCACGAAGGTACAAATCAAGAAGGATCATCAAGTGTTGATGGTTTACAAGACCACTAGTTTCAATAAGGGCAAGGGCATGAAGAGAAACTTCATGAATGGCAAGCCAGTTGCTGATCCAGTGAAGTAACCCAAGGTTGAACCCAAACCTAAGGCTAAGTGCTTCTATTGTAAGGGGAACAGTCACTGGTAGCGGAGCTACCCCAAATACTTGGTAGATAAGAAAGCTGGCAACCTCAACAAAAGTATATTTAATATACATGTTATTGATGTGTACCTTACTAGTACTCCTAGTAGCACCTGGGTATTAGATACCGGTTCAGTTGCTAATTTTGGTAACTCAAAACAAAATCTGCGGAATAAACGGAGACTAGCTAAGGGCGAGGTGACCATGTGTGTTGGAAGTGTTTCCAAGGTTGATGTGATCACCATCGCACGCTCCCTCTACCTTCGAGATTAGTGTTGAACCTAGATAAATGTTATTTGGTGTCTGCGTTGAGGCATGAACACAATTATATTTTGTTTATTACAATATGGTTATTCATTTAAGTCAGAGAATAATGGTTATTCTATTTACATGAATAATACCTTCTATGGTCATACACCCAAGGTGAATGGTTTGTTTAATCTCGATCGTAGCGATACACATGTTCATAATATTAATGCCAAAAGATGCAAAGTTAATAATGATAGTACCACATACTTGTGGCACTGCCGCTTAGGTCATATTGGTGTAAAGCGCATGAAGAAACTCCACGCTGATGGACTTTTGGAGTCACTTGATTTTGAATCACTTGACACATGCGAACCCTGCCTTATGGGCAAGATGACTAAAACCCCATTGTCTGGTACATTGGAACGGGCAAGTGACTTGTTAGAAATCATACATGCTGATGTGTGTGGTCCAATGAGTGTTGACGCATGCGGTGGATATCGTTATTTCCTCACCTTCACTGATGATTTGAGTAGATATGGGTATGTTTACTTAATGAAGCATAAGTCTGAAACATTTGAAAAGTTCAAGAAATTTCAGAGTGAAGTTGAGAATCATCGTAAAAAGAAGATTAAATTCCTATGATCCAATATAAGGGGAGAATATCTGAGTTATGAGTTTGGCAATCACTTAAGACAATGTGGAATTGTTTCACAGTTGACGCCACCTGGAACACCATAGTGTAATGGTGTGTCCGAACGACGTGACCATACCTTATCGGATATGGTGCGTTCTATGATGTCTGTTGCCGATCTACCACTATTGTTTTGGGGTTATGCATTAGCGACAACCACATTTACTTTAAATAGGGAACCATCTAAGTCCGTGGAGATGACACTGTATGAATTGTGGTTTGGCAAGAAACCTAAGTTGTCATTTCTTAAGGTTTGGGGCTGCGACACTTATGTGAAAAGGCTTGAGCCTGATAAGCTTGAACCCAAAGCGGACAAATGCATTTTCATAGGATACCCAAAGGAGAAGATTGGGTATACCTTCTATCTCAGATATGAGGGCAAATTGTTTGTCGCTAAGAACGGGTCATTTCTTGAGAAAGTGTTTTTCTTGAAAGAATTGAGTGGGAGGAAGATAGAACTTGATGAGGTTGTTGAACCATTACTTCAACCAGAGAGTAGCGCAGCAAAGAAAGATGTCTCTGTGGCACCTACGCCGGTTAAAGAGGAAGCTAGTGATGATGATCATGAAGCTTCAGATCAAGTTACTGGCGAACCGTGTAGGTCGACAAGGGTACGTACAGCTTCTGAGTGGCACGGTAACCCTGTCTTAGAGGTCATGTTGTTGGACAACGGTGAACCTATGACCTATGGAGAAGCGATGGTGGGCCCGACTCCCAACAAATGGCTAGGAGCCTTGAAATCCGAGATAGGATCCATGTATGAGAACAAAGTATGGACTTTGATGGACTCGTGCGATGATTAGCAAGCCATTGAGAATAAATGGATCTTTGAGAAGAAGACATATGTTGATGGTAATGTCACCATTTATGAAGCTCGACTTGTCACAAAGAAGTTTCCGACAAGTTCAAGGAGTTGACTATGATGAGACTTTCTCACTCATAGCGATGCTAAAGTCTGTTGGAGTTATGTTAGTAGTTGTTGCATTTTCATTTACGAAATCTAGCAGATGGATGTCAAAACAAAGTTTCCTTGACGGTTTTCGTGAGGAAAGGTTGCAAGCTCCATTGATCCTTCTATGGACTGGAGCAAGCATCTCAGAGTTGGAACATACGCTTTGATGAGGTGATCAAAGCTTTTGGTTATATTCAAAGTTTGCAAGAAACTTGTATTCACAAGAAAGTGAGTGGGAGCACTACAACATTTCAGATAAGTATTTGTGGCTGTCATATTGTTGATCAGAAATGATGTAGAATTTCTGGAAAGCATAAAGGGTTGTTTGAAATGAGTTTTTCAAAGGAAGACCTGGGTAAGTCTGCTTACATATTGGGCAACAAGATCTATAGAGATAGATCAAGACGCCTGATAAGACTTTCATAGAGCACATACCTTGACATGATTTTGAAGGAGTTCAAAATGGATTAGTGAAAGAAGGAGTTCTTGCCTGAGTTTTAAGGTGTGAAGTTGAGTAAGACTCAAAGATCGACCACGGCAGAAGAAAGAGAAAGGACGAAGGGTCGTCCCCTATGCCTTAGCCGTAGTCTCTATATGGTATGCCATGCTATGTACCCCACCTGAGGTGTGCCTTGCCACGTGTCTGGCAAGGTGGTAGAAGAGTGATCGAGGAGTGGATCGCCGGACAATGGTCAAAATTATCCTAGGAGGAATAAGGAAATGTTTCTTGGTTATGGAGGTGATAAAGAGTTTGGCGTAAAGGGTTACGTCGATGCAAGCTTTAACACCTATCTGGATGACTCTGAGTAGCAAACCAGATACATATAGTGGAGCAGCCATTTGGAATAGCTACAAGTGGAGCTTGGTAGCAGCATCTACAATATGACATAGAGATTTGCGAAGTACACACATATCTGAATGTTGCAGACCCGTTGACAAAAACCTCTCTCACAAGCATAACATGATCAAACCCTATAACTCATTGAGTGTTAATCACATGGTGATGTGAACTAGATTATTGACTCTAGTAAACTCTTTGTGTGTTCGTCACATGGCGATGTGAACTATGAGTGTTAATCACAAGGCGATGTGAACTAGATTATTGACTCTAGTGCAAGTGGGAGACTATTGGAAATATGCCCTAGAGGTAATAATAAATTGGTTATTATCATATTTCCTTGTTCATGATAATCGTTTATTATCCATGCTAGAATTGTATTGATCGGAAACTCAGATACATGTGTGGATACATAGACAACAACGTGTCCCTAGTACGCCTCTACCGGACTAGCTCGTTGTTCAAAGATGGGTATGGTTTCCTAGCCATGTGCTACCTCTTGAGCACTGCGTTGGTTTTCCCTTGAAGAGGAAAGGGTGATGCAGCAAAGTAGTGTAAGTATTTCCCCTCAGTTTTTGAGAGCCAAGGTATCAATCCAGTAGGAGGCTACACGCAAGTCCCTCGTACCTACACAAATAAACAAGAACCTCGCAACCAACACGATAAAGGGGTTGTCAATCCCTTCACGGCCACTTGCGAAAGTGAGATCTGATAGAGATAATAAGATAAGATAAATATTTTTGGTATTTTTATGATATAGATTGAAAAGTAAAGATGGCAAAATAAATTAGATTGGAAACTTATATGATAGAAAATAGACCAAGTGGCCATAGGTTTCACTAGTGGCTTCTCTCAAGATAGCATAAGTATTACGGTGGGTAAACAAATTACTGTTGAGCAATTGATAGAAAAATGCATAGTTATGAGAATATCTAGGCACAATCATGTATATAGGCATCACGTCCGCGACAAGTAGATCGAAATGATTCTGTATCTACTACTATTACTCCACACATCGATCGCTATCCATCATGCATCTAGAGTATTAAGTTCATAAGAACAAAGTTAACGCATTAGGCAAGATGACATGATGTAGAGGGATAAACTCAAGCAATATGATATAAACCCCATCTTTTTATCCTCGATGGCAACAATACAATACATGCCTTGCTGCCCCTGCTGTCACTGGGAAAGGACACCACAAGATTGAATCCAAAGCTAAGCACTTCTCCCATTGCAAGAAAGATCAATCTAGTAGGCCAAACCAAACTGATAATTCGAAGAGACTTGCAAAGATAACCAATCATACATAAAAGAATTCAGAGGAGATTCAAATATTTCTCATAGATAAACTTGATCATAAACCCACAATTCATCGGATCTCGACAAACACACCGCGAAAAGAGTTACATCGAATAGATATCCAAGAAGATCGAGGAGAACATAGTATTGAGATTCAAAGAGAGAGAAAAAGCCATCTAGCTAATAACTATGGACCTGAAGGTCTATGGTAAACTACTCACAACTCATCGCAGAGTCTTTGGCGTTGATGTAGAAGCCCTACATGATTGATTCCCCCTATGGCGGAGTGCCAGAAAAGGCTCCAAGATGGGATCTCATGGGGACAGAATGTTGCGGCGGTGGAAATAGGGTTTTATGGTGCTCCCTGATGTTTTCTGGGTATGCAAGTATATATAGGCGAACGAAGTCGGTCAAGGGAGCCACGAGGGGCCCACGAGGGTGGGGACACGCCCACCCCCCTAGGGCAAGCCCTGGACCCTCGTGGCCGCCTTGTTTACTTCTTGACGTCCACTCCAAGTCTCCTGGATTGCGTTTGTTCCAAAAAGATCTCTCCCGAAGGTTTCATTCCATTTGGACTCCGTTTGATATTCCTTTTCTTTGAAACACTGAAATAGGCAAAAAAACAACAACAATTTGAGTTGGTCCTCCGGTTAATAAGTTAGTCCCAAAAATGATATAAAAGTGTATAGTAAAGCCCATAAACATCCAAAACGGGTAATATAATATCATGGAACAATCAAAAATTATAGATACGTTGGAGACGTATCAAGCATCCCCAAGCTTAATTCATGCTCGTCCTCGAGTAGGTAAATGATAAAAACAGAAATTTTGATGTGGAATGCTACCTAGCATATTTCTTAATGTAATTTTCTTTATTGTGGCATGAATGTTCAGGTCCAAATGATTCAAGATAAAAGTTCATATTAACATAAAAATAGTAATAGTTCAAGCATACTAACAAGTTATCATGTCTTATCAAAATATCATAGCCGAAGAAAGCTTATCCCTAAAAAATCATATAGTTAGGCTATGCTTCATTTTCGTCACACAAAATACTCCTATCATGCACAACCCCGGTTTCAGCCAAGCAATTGGTTCATAATTTTTAACGCGCTTCAGCTTTTTTAACTCTCACGCAATACATGAGCGTAAGCCATGGATATAGGACTGTGGGTGGAATAGAACAAGATGATGGAGGTTGTGTGGAGAAGACAAAAAAGGAGAAAATCTCACATTGACGAGGCTAATCAACGGGCTATGGAGATGCCCATCAATTGATGTCAACATGAGGAGTAGGGATTGCCATGCAACGAATGCACTAGAGCTATAAATGTATGAAAGCTCAACAAAAGAAACTAAGTGGGTGTGCATCCAACTAGCTTTCTCATGAAGACCTAGGGCATTTTGAGGAAGCCTATCATTGGAATATGACTCTAATAATGAAGATCATCACACTTTTATTTATTTACAACTCAAGAATTACAACTCAATACTTAGAACAAAATATGACTCTATGTGAATGCCTCCAGCGGTGTACCGGGATATGCAATGAATCAAGTGACATGTATGAGAGAATTATGAAGGTGGCCTTGCCACAAATACGATGTCAACTACATGGTGGAACATGTCATAATAACGGAACGGTGGAAGGTTGCATGGCAGTATATCACGGAATGGCTATGGAAATGCCATAATAGGTAGATATGGTGGCTGTTTTTAGGAAGATATAAGGAGGTTTATGTGTGATAGAGCGTATCGTATCACGGGGTTTGGATGCACCGGCAAAGTTTGCACCAACTCTCAAGGTGAGAAAGGGTAATTCACGGTACCGTAGAGGCTAGCAATGATGGAAGGGTAAGAGTGCGTATAATCCATGGACTCACATTAGTCATAAAGAACTCATATAATTATTGAAAAAGTTATTTAGCCCTTGAAGCAAAGTACTACTACGCATGCTCCTAGGGGAAGGGTTGGTAGGAGTTAACCATCGCGCGATCCCGACCTCCACTCACAAGGAAGGCAATCAAAGAGCACCCCGTGCTACAAATTTGTTACACAACTTTAACCATACGTGCATGCTACGAGACTTGCCAACTTTAAAACAAGTATTTCTCAATTTCATAATTACCCAACTAGCATGACTCTAACATTACCACCTTTATATCTCAAAACAATTATCAAGCATCAAATTGATCATAGCATCCAATGCACTTTATATGATAGTTTTTATTATACCCAACTTGGATGCCCATCATACTAGGACCAATTTTATAACCATAGTAAATACCATGCTGTTCTAAAAGACTCTCAAAATAATATAAGTGAAGCATGAGAGATCAACAATTTCTACAAAATAAAACCATCGCCGTGCTCTAAAAAGATATAAGTGAAGCACTAGAGCAAAATTGTCTAGCTCAAAAGATATAATTGAAGCATATAGAGTATTATAATAAATTCAGATTCATGTGTGTCTCTCCCAAAAGGTGTGTACAGCAAGGATGACTAAAATCAAATACTCATATCATACAAGACGCTCCAAGGAAAACACATATCATGTGGTGAATAAAAATATAGCTCCAAGTAAAGTTACCGATAGACGAAGACGAAAGAGGGGATGCCTTCCAGGGCATCCCCAAGCTTAGGCTTTTGGTTGTCCTTGAATTACCTTGGGGTGCCTTGGGCATCCCCAAGCTTAGGCTCTTGCCACGCCTTATTCCATAGTCCAACAAATCTGTACCCAAAACTTGAAAACTTCAGAACACAAAACTCAATAGAAAATCTCATAAGCTCCGTTAGTGCAAGAAAGCAAACAACCACTTTAAGGTACTGTAATGAACTCATTATTTATTTATATCGGTGTTAAACCTACTGTATTCCAACTTCACTATGGTTCATACCCCCCGATACTAGCCATAGATTCATCAAAATAAGCAAACATCGCACGAAAAACAGAATATGTCAAAACCAGAACAGTCTGTTGTA
Organism: Triticum aestivum; assembly: GCF_018294505.1. Taxonomy (NCBI): domain Eukaryota; kingdom Viridiplantae; phylum Streptophyta; class Magnoliopsida; order Poales; family Poaceae; genus Triticum; species Triticum aestivum. Next base: position 528,011,960 of record NC_057795.1, read on the forward strand.
ATCTGTAACTTTAGAATACTTCTGGAACTCTAAAAATCCTACAAAAATAGGAAGTCCTAGGAAATTTTTCTATTGATCTACTACAAAAAGAATCAACTAAAATAACGTTTATGTGATTTATTAACATTATTCTCGTGCATGCAAAAGTTTCTGTTTTTCAGCAAGATCAAATTAACTAACACCGTAGGTTGTCCTATAGGTTCTACTTGGCACAAACACTAATTAAAACATAAAACCACATCTAAAAATAAGCTAGATGAATTATTTATTACTAAACAGGAGCAAAAAGCAAGGAACAAAAATAAAATTGGGCTGCCTCCCAACATGCGCTATCGTTTAACGCCCCTACCTAGCCATAAAAGCGAGAATAGATCTAAGTATTGTCATCTTTGGTATTCAATTCATAAGTGGCTCGCATAATAGATTCATAAGGTAATTTGATTTTCTTTCTAGGAAATTTTCCATGCCTTTTCTTAATGGAAATTGGAATCTAATATTTCCTTCCTTCATATCAATAATTGCACCAATCGTTCTAAGGAAAGGTCTACCAACAATAATAGGACATGAAAGATTGCAATCTATATCAAGAACGATAAAATCTACGAGCACATAGTTCCTATTTGCAACAATAAGAAGATCATTAGTCCTTCCCATAGGTTTCTTAATAGTGGAATCCGCAAGGTGCAAGTTTAAAGAGCAATCATCAAAATCACAGAAACCTAACACATCACAGAAAGTTTTTGGAATCATAGAAACACTAGCACCCAAATCACACAAAGCATAGCATTCATGATCTTTAATTTTAATTTCAGTATTAGGTTCCCACTCATCATAAAGTTTTCTAGGCATAGAAACTTCCAGTTCAAGTTTTTTCTTCATAAGATTGCATCAAAGCATCAATGATATGTTTGGTAAAAGCTTTATTTTGACTATAAGCTTGATGAGAATTTAACACGGATTGCAACAAGAAAATACAATCTATTAAAGAGAACTTATCATAATTAAATTCCTTGAAATCCAAAATAGTGGGTTCATTGCTATGTAAAGTTTTGACCTCTCCAATCCCACTTTTATCGAATTTAGCATCAAGATCTAAAAACTTCGAATCATTGGGACGCCTTTTAACTAAAGTTGACTCATCTCCAGTCCCATTACTATCAAGATTCATATTGCAAAACAAAGATTTAATAGGGGACACCTCAATCACTTTTAGATCTTCATCATTATTATCATAAGAACTAGAAGAACATGCTTTTACAAAGCAATCTTTCTTAGCACACATTCTAGTGGTTCTTTCTTTGCACTCATCATTGGAAATTCTCATGGCTTTGAGAGACTCATTGATATCATGCTTAGGTGGAATAGATCTAAGTTTCAAAGAATCAACATCAAGAGAAATTCTATCCACGTTCCTAGCCAGCTCATCAATCTTTCTTCAAGCAAAGCATTGAAATTATTTTGAGAGATCATAAATTCTTTAACACTAATCTCAAAATCATAGGACATCTTATTAAAATTTCCATAAGAGTTGTTGTAGGAATTACCATAATTATTAGAGGAATTACTAGGAAACGGCCTAGGATTAAAGTTTCCTCTATACGCGTTGTTACCAAAATTATTCCTACCAACAAAATTCACATCCATAGATTCATTATTATTATCAATCAAAGTAGACAAAGGCATATCATTAGATCAATAGGAGCACTCCTATTAGCAAACAATTTCATAAGTTCATCCATCTTTCTACTCAAAACATTAATCTCTTCTATCACATGAACTTCTTTTAATAGTAGATCTTTCGGTGTGCCATTGAGAATAATTAACCATAATATTATCTAGGAGTTTAGTAGCTTCTCCTAAAGAGATTTCCATAAAAGTGCCTCCCGCGACCGAATCTAAAAGATTTATAGAAGCAAAATTCAATCCGGCATAAAAGTTTGTATGATCATCCATAAATTTAATCCATGTGTAGGGCAACTGCGAATCATTAATTTCATCCTCTCCCAAGATTATGCAACATGCTCATGATCAAGTTGCTTAAAATTCATAATATCGTTTCTAAGAGAGATGATCTTAGCGGGAGGAAAATACTTAGAGATAATCTTTGCACTTATTCCATGAATTAATACTATTTTTAGGCAAAGATGAAAACCAAGTTTTAGCACGATCTCTAAGCGAAAACAGAAATAACTTCAATTTAACAATATCATTATCCATGTCTTTCTTCTTTTGCATATCACACAAATCAACAAAGTTGTTTAAATGAGTAGCAGCATATTCACTAGGAAGGTCGGAGAATTGATCTTTCATGACAAGATTCAACAAAGCATAATTGATTTCGCAAGATTCGACATCATTAAGAGGAGCAATCAGAATGCTAAGGAAATCATTATTGTTGGTATTGGAAAAGTCGCACAATTTAGTATTATCTTGAGCCATCGTGACAAGCAATCCAACACACAAGCACACAAGAGGCAAGCGAAAAAGAGGCGAACGGGAAAGAGAGGGCGAATAAAATGGCAAGGGTGAAGTGGGGGAGAGGAAAACGAGAGGTAAATGGCAAATAATGTAATGCGAGGGAGAAGAGTTTGTGATGGGTACTTGGTATGTCTTGACTTGAGCGAAGACCTCCCCGGCAACGGCGCCAGAAATCCTTCTTGCTACCTCTTGAGCACCACGTTGGTTTTCCCTTGAAGAGGAAAGGGTGATGCAACAAAGTAGCGTAAGTATTTCCCTCAGTTTTTGAGAACCAAGGTATCAATCCAGTAGGAGGCTACACGCAAGTCCCTTGTACCTACACAAAAAAAAACAAGAACCTCGCAACCAACGCGATAAAGGGGTTGTCAATCCCTTCACGGCCACTTGCGAAAGTGAGATCTGATAGAGATAATAAGATAAGATAAATATTTTTGGTATTTTTATGATATAGATTGAAAAGTAAAGATTGCGAAATAAAGTAGATCGGAAACTTATATGATAGAAAATAGACCCGGGGGCCATAGGTTTCACTAGTGGCTTCTCTCAAGATAGCATAATTATTATGGTGGGTAAACAAATTACTGTCGAGCAATTGATAGAAAAGTGCATAGTTATGAGAATATCTAGGCATGATCATGTATATAGGCATCACGTCCGCGACAAGTAGATTGAAACGATTCTGCATCTACTACTATTACTCCACACATCGACCGCTATCCAGCATGCATCTAGAGTATTAAGTTCATAAGAACAGAGTAACGCATTAGGCAAGATGACATGATGTAGAGGAATAAACTCAAGCAATATGATATAAACCCCATATTTTTATCCTCGATGGCAACAAAATGATACGTGCCTTGCTGCCCCTGCTGTCACTAGGAAAGGACACCCCAAGATTGAACCCAAATCTAAGCACTTGTCCCATTGCAAGAAAGATCAATCTAGTAGGCCAAACGAAACTGATAATTCGAAGCGACTTGCAAAGATAACCAATCATACATAAAAGAATTCAAAGGAGATTCAAATATTTCTCATAGATAAACTTGATCATAAACCCACAATTCATCGAATCTCTACAAACACACCGCAAAAAGAGTTACATCGAATAGATATCCAAGAAGATCGAGGAGAACATTGTATTGAGATTCAAAGAGAGAGAAGAAGCCATTTAGATAATAACTATGGACCCGAAGGTCTGTGGTAAACTACTCACAACTCATTGGAGAGGCTTTGGCATTGATATAGTAGCCCTCCATCAGTCAGGGGAGCCACGAGGGGCCCATGAGGGTGGGGGCGCGCCCACCCACCTAGGGCGCGCCCTGGACCCTCGTGGCCGCTTCGTTTACTTCTTGACGTCCACTCCAAGGCTCTTACATTGCGTTTGTTCCAAAAAGATCTCTCCCGAAGGTTTCATTCCATTTGGACTCCGTTTGATATTCCTTTTCTTTGAAACACTGAAATAATCAAAATACAACAATTTGGGCTGGGCCTCCGGTTAATAGGTTAGTCCCAAAAATGATATAAAAGTGTATAGTAAAGCCCATAAACACCCCAAACGGGTAATATAATAGCATGGAATAATCAAAAATTATAGATACGTTGGAGACGTATCACCATGGACGTGAGTTGTCATTTGATAACGGGATCACATCATTAGGAGAATGATGTGATGAACAAGACCCAAACTATAAACATAGCATATGATTGTATGAAGTTTATTGCTATCGTTTTCTGCATCTCAAGTATATATGTTCCTATGACCATGAGATCATGCAACTCACTGACACCAGAGGAATACCTTGTGTGTACCAAACGTTGTAACGTAACTGGGTGACTATAAAGGTGCTCTACAGGTATCTCCGAGGGTGTCTAGTGAGTTAGCATGGATCAAGACTGGGATTTGTCACTCCGTATGACGGAGAGGTATCTCTAGGCCCTCTTGGTAATACAACATCACAAGAAGCTTGCAAGCAATGTGAATAATGATTTAGCCACGGGACCTTGTATTACAGAACGAGTAAAGAGACTTGCCGGTAACGAGATTGAACTAGGTAAGGAGATACCGACGATCGAATCTCGGGCAAGTAACATACTGATAGACAAAGGGAACTGCATATGGGATTAGCTAAATCCTTGGTATCGAGCTTTGACCAATAAGATTTTCGTAGAATGTGTAGGAACCATTATGGGCATCCAGGTCCCACTATTGGTTATTGATTGTAGAGGTGTCTCGGTCATGTCTGCATAGTTCTCTAACCCGGAGGGTCTACACACTTAACGTTTGGTGACGATATAAGTATAGTTGAGTCATTATGGTGGTTACCGAAGGTTGTTTGGAGTCCCAGATGAGATCTTGGTCTTGACGAGGAACTCCGGAATGGTTCGCAGGCAAAGATCGATATATTGGATGAAGGGTATTGGAGTCCAGAATTGTTCCGGGGGTACCTGGTGATGACCAGCATGACCGAAAGGGGTTTAGCGGGGCCCCAACAAGTGTTGGGTGATACATCTCCAACGTATCTATAATTTTTGATTGTTCCATGCTGTTATATTATCATTCTTGTATGTTTTAAAATCATTTTGTAGTCATTTTATATCATTTTTGGGTACTAACCTATTGACATAGTGCCTAGTGCTAGTTGTTGTTTTCTGCATGTTTTCTACATCGCAGGAAATCAATACCAAACCGAGTCCAAACACAGTGAAACTTTTTGAGGATTTTTTTGGGCCAGAAGACATCCAATGGGCTAGGAAAGCACCTGGGGGGTGCTCCGAGGGGAGCACAACCCACCAGGGCGTGCCTGGAGGCCCAAGCGCGCCCAGGTGGGTTGTGCCCACCTCGGGTGCCCCGTGAACCGCCTCTTTGCTCTATAAATACCCCAATATTTCAGAAACCCTAGGGGAGTCGACGAAAATCAATTCCAGCCACCACAGATTCCAGAAACACCAGATCCAATCTAGACACCATCTCGGAGGGGTGCATCATGTCCATTGTTGCCTCTCCGATGATGCGTGAGTAGTTCTTTCTAGACCTATGGGTCCGTAGTTAGTAGCTAGATGGCTTCCTCTCTCTCTCTCTTGATTTTCAATACAATGGTCTCTTGGAGATCCATATGATGTAAGTCTTTTGCGGTGTGTTTGTTGGGATCCGAGAACTTTGAGTTTATGATCAAATCTATGTTTTTATCCATGAAAGTTATTTGAGTCTTCTTTGATCTCTTATATGCGTGATTTATTATAGCCTCGTATTTCTTCTCCGATATTTGGGTTTTGTTTGGCCAACTTGATCTATTTATCTTGCAATGGGAAGAGGTGATTTGTGATGGGTTCGATCTTTGTGTGACCATGTGTCTTCTATTGGCTAGCATCTTTGCTTGTTAAAAATCTATTGATATGGATCCTCATCCACTAGCTAATATTTTTGAGAGATCTAGTTATGTTGAACCAGTTGCTAGTGATTTGAGTGCACTTGATTATCGCTATGAAGTTTTGCTTGAAATTCATGAATCTGAAAATTGTGATGAAGTGCTTAAAGAAGAAATTTATGAAGTGATTCATGATAGCTCCTTGAATAAAAAGCATTATTGCAATGGTGTTACTATAAATTCTATTAATGTCAATTGTGCCAATGTTATGCAAAACCCCAAGCTTGGGGATGCTAATGTTTCTATGTCCACTAATTATTGTAATGATCATGATTGAGGTGATTCTTCTTATGATCTTGAAAATTTATTTAAGCCTCATGATGAATATGCTATTGATAATAATTGTCGGTGTACAGAAGTAGGGGTTCTACTTTGTACCCCTTTACCTGTGCATGGGCAGCCAGAGCCACGGCCACGGCCACACTTAGCAGGGCATGTATGGGAAGCCGAAGCCACCAGAAGATCAAAGGAATGCCAAGACAGAGACACGAAGAGAAAGAGGGTGAGGTGGACTCCCCCGGCAAGACCCTTGCCGGGGCGGCCTCCACAGCCCCGGCAAGGACCTTGCCGGGGCAGCTTGCCCAACCCCAGCGGAGCACCACCCTTGAGCCCGAGGTTTCCAATACAAACAAACACATTGGAACCAAGGCTCACGAGGCGCCTCCATGGTGGCATGCAGATCTTTGTGAAGATCATTAACACATAATATCAGGTAAGGACCAGAAGACGAGACCTCCGGCAACATCCTTGCCTGGGATGACCGCAGTGCCACGGCAAGACCCTTGCCGCCCCCCGGCAATACCCTTGCCGAGGACATTAGCAAGGCCACAGCCAGCCCGCACGCTTCAAGACCCCATCGCCGTTCCCATGCAGCTGCCAGCCCAGCCAGGCAGGCAGGCACCTACGTGGCGACGTGCGGTCCCGAGGCCAACTAGGCAAGCACGTGCGTTGTGGCATGCAGATCTTCGTGAAGACGCTGCCACCGCGCCACCTCAGCAGCCTGCCAGCCTACATGGCTCTGCCCGCCCCATTGGCATGGGAGTGTGTCGAAGCAGGGCAAGGCGGCGATAAAGCAGGGGGACACCTCAGAGGTGCATTTAACGCGTCTTGTCCCGTAATAGAAAGTGATAAACATAGCTACTATACCCTTTCCACCTCCTATCACTACAAAAAAAAGACACATCGATGACATTTTGGGCCGAACGAATTTTTTTCTATCATACTTATGACACTTCTATGACGATAATTGTGACAAAACCCGGTATCATCATAGATGTGGTGGGCTCCTACATCTATGACAAAAAATCATGACAGAAAATGGGCTTTTCGTCCTGGGCGGGCCGGAGACACAGCTACATGACATTCTTTGGGCCGTCCATGACGAAAAAACCGTGGTAGAAGAGAGGGCGAGGAAAATATCAGGGTGTTCCCGGTTACGTTGGGTGGTCGGGGCCGAGCGATGCGCGATTCTCTCGTACACGTACGCATGTGGGTGCGAGGCGTTGGGCTATAACTGAACCCGAGCAAGGCGTTCACCTATACGGAACCCAAGCGATTGCACTGCAGGCTACGCGTTACTGAACCCGAGCGATCGATCGATGCATCGCTGTTAACTGAACCCAATCGAGCGATTCCTTCGCTACTACTGCTAAGTGGAGCCGATCGATGCTGCCTCTGGATGAACAGTGAGTGTTGCGGGGGGGGGGGGGTGGAGGAACAGTGAGCGGTGGGGGTGGATGAACAGGACCCCGTGGTGTTGCCTCTGGATGAACAGGACCCCGATCAATCGAGTAGGTTGGGGCTGGATGAACAGGACCCCGTGGAGGGTTGGATGAACAGACGACCCCGTGGAGGGCTAGATGAACAGTAGATGGTGGAGGGGTGGATGAACAGTAGCCCGTGGTGGGGTGGTTGAACAGGAGCCCGTGGAGAGGGGTGGTTGAATAGTAGTCGATGGAGTAGCGCGCGGTGGAGGCTGGATGAACATGAGCCCGTGGATGAACAGTCGTAGGTGGAGGCTGGAGGAGGTCGACGGTGGATGAACAGTAGCCCGTGGAGGCTGGAGGAGGTCGACGGTGGAGATGAACAGTATCCCGAGGAGTCCCGTTTTGCGGTACGCCACACCCCTCCCAGTGAACAGGACCCCTGTTTCGACCGTAGTGCTCCAACACAAGTCCGTTTCCTCCATTTTGCGGTACGCCACACCCCTCCTGATCAGCAGGACCCCGTTTCGACCGTAGGAGGTCCAACACAAGTCCGTTTCCTCTGTTTTGCAGTACGCCAGACCCCTCCCGATGAACAGAATCCCGTTTCAAACGTGGCCGGTCAAACACAAGGCTGTTTCCTCCGTTGTGCGGTACGCCAGGCCTCGTTTCCATCGCCTATTCCGTCCAAGCCCTCCCGATGAACACTGTCGGCGTCCTGGGAACGAGGGTCCCCAGACTTGCCTGCATGCGGCCTGCAACGTGGCTCAACTAGTGGCCCAGTACGGCCCGTCTTCATCAACAAATGCTCAAGACCCTCGCGATGGGCCAAGACTTGCAGGGCGGACGGTGCAAGGCCTCCTTAGGGGCGGCCTCAGCAGGCAGGCTCGCGAGGAGGCGGAAAGATCAAGGCAAGGGGTACCTCGCGAGGTGCTCATGACGCAAGCCATGATGATCAAGACCAGGCGGGCGCCAGCCTGCGCAGTGTCCTTGTTTCCTCTTTGGTGCAAAGGGGGCAAGCGCAGGCGCGGAGTACCGAGGCATCAGGCAAAGGTTTCCATATTGGTGCAACGAGACCAAGACCAGCAGAGCGGTAGGATGTAGGTCACCGTGGAGCCCAAGACGGCGTCATCACCAGTGTCTTTGGCAGTCGAAGACCACCTTTAGTCCGGATAGCTTGTACTAGCTGTCCCCTTTCAAAATGGCCGTTGCTGGCTCCCTTCCCGCTCAATATTTGGGAAGAGGACCTGGGCCTCTATAAATAGAGATAGCCACCACAGTAGAAGACGAGTTAAGTTCATCCACATACGACCACCACAAGAACACCTCTCGCGAGGCTGTTCTTCCTCTGTATTGTTCATTATCAGCCCAAGAGGCAATCCACCACACCACACACAGGAGTAGGGTATTACACCACAACGGTGGCCCGAACCTGTATAAATCTTGTGTCTCTTGTGTTGTTCATCATGTTAACTTAGATTTGCGGCGAGGTTTTGGGACGTGAATCAGTAGGGAGAAGATCTTTGTGCGCACCCCAGAGTTCGAACCTTAAGGGTTTTGTCGGAACCCGATCTCCAACATTTGGCGCGCCAGGTAGGGGTGCGCCGGAGCTTTCCCTTTCGTCGACCCGCTCTCCACCAACACCGCGCCTCGCCCTCATGGCGGACAATGCGCCACCGGCTCCGGCGGCTGACGCAAGCGCTGGGGCCAAGGGGCTCCGAGGCTTGGCCCCCGCCTTGCGGCAGGTGTAGTGGCTACACAAGTTCAAGCCAGAGATGCCGCTGCGCTACAACGGCGCGGCAGACCCGCTGGCTTTCCTGCTGGCATATGAAGAGGCCGTCCTCAAGGCCGGAGGCGACGACAAGGTCATGGCCAACTAGTTTCCGATGGCCCTCACCGGCATGCCGCGCGTTTGGCTGCTCCACCTGCCAACATCTTCTGTGGCCTCCTGGGAGGAGCTGGGCAACCTCTTCCTCACCCACTAAGCTGCGCCGCCGCCCCCGGTCGCTGCAGCTTTCCTGGGCGGCTTGCAGGCGCCACCTTTGAGCCACCACGTCAAGCCATTCGTCCGCCAGATCGGCGCTGCCCTCACGCGGCAGGGAGCTCCTCCGGTTTGGGTGGCACCCAAGGCCAACCTGACCTTCAACTCGGATGATCACCCCGTCAACATTGCCTACTCGGGTGTGCTCCCAATGCTTTGCACACCCACCATCTGCCAGGTGGTGTCGGATATCGGGTTTCGGCAAAACCCTTAAGGTTCGAACTCTGGGGTGCGCGCGAAGATCTTCCCCCTACCGATCCATGTCCCAACGCCTCGCTGAGAATCTAAGCTAAATGATGAACAACACGAGGGACACAAGATTTATAATGGTTCGGGCCACCGTTGTGGTTTAATACCCTACTCCAGTGTGTGGTGTGGTGGATTGCCTCAGGGGCTGATGATGAATAGTACAAGGGAAGAACATCCTCGCGAGAGGTGTTCTTGTGGTGGTGATTTGAGAAGGATTCGATCCGCTCTCGATGGCTCTGGATCAGATCCTGATGATATGTCCCTCTACTATGGTGGCTAGCCCTATTTATAGAGGCCCTAGTCCTCTTCCCAAATATTGAGCGGAATGGGTGCCAACAACGGCCATTTTGAAGCGGAACATCTAGTACAAGTTATCCTGACTAAAGTTGGTCTTCGGCTGCCAAAGGCACTGGCGATGACGCCGTCTTGGGCTCCACGGTGACCTCCGTCCTGCCGCTCTACTGGTCTTGGTCTCGTTGCACCGAAATGGTAACCTTTGCTTGATGCCTCGGTACTCCACGCCTGTGCTTTCCCCCTTTGCACCAAAGAGGAAATAAGGACACTGCGCAGGCCGGCGCCCGCCTGGTCTTGGTCGTCATGGCTTGCGCCACAAGCACCTCGTGAGGTATCCCTTCCTTGATCTCTCCGCCTCCTCGTGAGCCTGCCTAGTGAGGCCGCTCCTGAGGAAATCTTTCATCGTCCACCCCGCGAGGGTCTTGAGCTCGAGTTGATGAAGATGGGCCGTACTGGGCCACCACTTGAGCCACGCCGCAGGCTGCAGGCAGGCAAGTTTGGGGACCCCCGTTCCCAGAACGCCAACAGTAGCCCCCGGGCCCAAGGCGCGCTTGGACTTGGCTTAGCAGAGAAGCGAAAGGGCAAGTGCGGAGTGCCGTGGGCCCCACAACCTGCGGCCTTGGTCACCATGTGGCGGTTGATTGGACGTGGACGTCCCCGCTTCCCCATGCTGCCTCAGCAACTGCCCGACTTGACAAGTCCCTGCATGCAAAAATGAGTCATGATTACCTGCGACCGTGGAGCCCGACGGTTGGCCTCCTTTGGGCTATAAATGCGAGGGGGGGCGCGAGCCCTCGCAGTCCATCTCTTCCTACTCCGCTCCTTCTTCCTTGCTCCTCCCCCATCTGCTTGTTGTGTCCCATGGCGCCTACGAAGAGGTTCTCGGCCTTAGAGAAGGGGAAGGCTCACCAGGAAGGGCCTGGCTCTCCTCCGCCCAAGTGCGGTCGAGGCCGTTCCCGCAAGCACCCCGCGACTCCCGCAGTGGCCGCCCGTGGTCGCGGCGGAGGTCTTTCGCGCGGTGAAGGTCACTCGATTGGCGGGGGAAGACGCGTCGTGGCTGCGTGGCCTCCCCGCCCGCGCTTTCACTCGGCAGAGGTGCTGCCGAAGTTTGTCGTTTGGTCGGCGGATCCGACCAGCAACTGGCTTCAGCTCCCGCGCTTCTTCGCCGGCGAACTACCGGCAGGTGCCACTGGTGGGCTCTGGCTTCAGGCGGACGGCTACTGCAGCAGAGCCTCCTGGGTCGCGGTGGAGGTCTCCGTCGCCGGGAACGTGGCCTTGGCTCGCGGCTGGCAGACGTTTGCCCGCGCGCGTGGCCTGGGCCGATGGTGCACCCTGCATTTCAAGTTTGACGGTGACGCCACCCTCTACGTGAGGGTGTTCGGAGAGGACGGCCGCCGTGTCGGGTTCTGCCCTAAAGATGATGACGGCTGTCGGTGTCAAAACCGGCAGATCTCGGGTAGGGGGTCCCGATCTGTGCGTCTTAGGCTGATGGTAACAGGAAGCAAGGGACACAATGTTTACCCAGGTTCGGGCCCTCTCGATGGAGGTAAAACCCTACTTCCTGCTTGATTAATATTGAAGATATGAGTAGTACAAGAGTAGATCTACCACAAGATCGTAGAGGCTAAACCCTAAGAGCTAGCCTATGATGGTATGATTGTAATTGTGATCGGCCTTCTAAGGACCATCCTCTCCGGTTTATATAGACAGCGGAGAGGGTTAGGGTATACATGGAGTCGGTTACAAGGAAGGAAATACAATATCCGGATCGCCAAGCTTGTCTTCCACGCAAAGGAGAGTACCATCCGGACACGGGCCAAAGTCTTGAGTCTTGTATCTTCACGCTTCAATAGTCCGGACTGTGTATACAGTCCGGCTGTCCGGATACCCCCTTATCCAGGACTCCCTCAGTAGCCCCTGAACCAGGCTTCAATGACGATGAGTCCGACGCATAGTCTTGTCTTCGGCATTGCTAGGCGAGTTCCTTCTCCGAATACTCCAATGTACCCATCACGACTAACAGTGTCTGGCATCCCATCAATGTTGTACTCCTCGGCTTCAGTGCTTTAATAATGACCATTTCCACGTGTCGAGCGAATGCGAGGAGTCGAAGCATTTTTGGATTTGCCACCCTCGGTCCTTCGGGCTAACCGTCTATTTGAAGAGACGGAGATTCCCAGATCCAAACCTCACTCTCTCTCCTTGAGAAAGCATCCAACAGAGCGCCCGGAAGAAACCATTCCAACATGGCCGGTCGTTGCAGCTCTTCTGCTCTCTCCCCTTGCCCCAAGCAGGGGGACTGGGGAGAGTGTTCAGTTTCTCATAGCCATTTGATAAAGTTACAAACCCAAGGGCTCCTCCCGCCGGTGTTCATGGTCCCTGTTCGAGCCGGGGTGCCACCTATAACGGCGGAGAACAAGCGGAGAGATCTCCCAATCCATCTCCAGAGGAGCGAATATGCCTCATTCCGCATCTGTTAAGGGGTGTCGGGTTCCCTATTCATCCATTCCTTCACGGGCTCCTGGAGTTCTACGGCCTCCAGTTGCACAACTTTACCCCAGCCTCCGTACTACATATAGCAGGGTATGTCGCCCTTTGTGAGCTATTTCTAGGTTGCGAGGCTCATTTCAGATTGTGGAAGAAGTTGTTCTGCCTTGTCCCCCGCAACCAGGGAGAATCCCTATGTCAAGTGGGCGGGGCCGAAGTATGGCGTATCGCTGAGACCAGATACCTATCCGACACTCCCAAGAAGGCACCAGATAAGTGGGCTTCAGAGTGGTTTTATATTGATGATGCTCCCCTTCCTGATCCAGTCCGGACATGACTCCCCAAGTTCAGTAACACCCCGCCGAGGGCACGTCTAAGCTGGCGCCCCCGAGGCCCCCAAGAAGAGGATTCCTAGGAAATACATTTCCTGATGAAGTTACTGGCCAAATCCGGACTGACGATAGTCGAGGTCATGGCAATATGCATAATGAGGGGAGTGCAACCACTTCAATATCGGGGCAATCCCATGTGGCATTACAACGGGACAGATGATGCCACCCGTTGCGGCCGTAAGGGTCCGGACTCCGCCACTGCGCTGGCAAGGATATTGTCCGATCTATACAAAGGAGAAGAGGAAGACTTCCTTCATATCAAACCGCGAGACGGATTCTCCATGTACAATCCCCCAAACTGGGTAAGTTGTCATTTATGTTCTCGCTTCACTTATCGTGGCGTTCTTTGCTAAGGTTACCTGCCTCGATGTTTCCAAGCAGGAACTGAGGAGGGCTGTAGAAGGAATCTCCAGCCCTTCCCCGCAGCCAGAGGACCCTGAAAGGGCCCTAGACCCAGGACTCGAAGAAGACCCGGATGCGGCCGTGGAGCTTGTCAACGGGATATTTTATCGGGCGAGCCGTGACGGCACCTCAGTGGCTATTACTGCTGATTAACCTAGACTGCTACCTTCGTCGCGTGTAAGCCAAGCCGAAAACTCGATCCTCCTAAGAGGATTCTTTCCTAATGTCACGCTTTATCCCTGATGCATCATGTTTTGCAGAAACGACGCTCAGAGCGCAGGGCTAAGCCCCTAGGGACCCGTCAGCCACAGGCGTCCGGATTGGGTAGGCTCAAGAGGAAGGCGGTTAGGGCCGACATGCCTATACAGAGGTAAGGAAACAACTTGTCATGTAATTATTGCTACTTCAAGTGTAACAACGCCCTTTACATCCTGGCAGGAAGAGGGGTATCCGGACTATATCCGGGGATCCTGCCAACCACGCCTCCACTAGTCGGGCTCCAGAACCAACTTTGAGAGAGGAGGCGGACGTAGGGCCCATGCCGCATAGTCCTCCGACAGAGGATGCGTATATGCTTTCGGCCACAAACTCCGAAGTGGAGAGTGCCATGAATCACCGGCGCCGGAGGGCCGTGCTTCGAAACAACATCTTTTTCGAAGAGGCCTTTAATGCCTTCAATTCGGCAGACGCATACATCCGAGCTGCTCAAGGCGGGCTTGCCCAAGCGACGAACCAGTATACCAAAGATGTACGGGTAAGAAATTGTGATAAGTATGTATAGCAGTAGCCCGTGAGACTTGAAACGGTTGGAACAACAGTTTTAAGTATCAATTTGTGCGCAGGTTCTTGTAGATAAGAATGAGCAATTGTCTCGGGAGCTAGAAGAGTGCAAGACCCAACTAAGGGCCACAGTTGCCAAGCTAGAGGAATCCCAGAAGGCCTCATACGGCAATCATTTATCTCGATTGTACGAAAATGTACCAGATAGCAACTAGCTGGCATGACAAACAAGAAATTCTATAGATAACCCCGGTGTGAATCCGGAGGGCGAGAGAGATGACGAGTCGCATCTCCAGAGGCAACTAAAGGCTGGCAAGCGCATACTCACGCAAGTGCGGCAGGAGAAGAACAATCTTCAAGATGCCAATGTCCGGCTGGACATAGAGTTAAAAGACGTCCGCGCCCAGCTGGCGGACTCCGTAAAGGAGAATAAAAGGCTTTGACGCGGCATTTATGGTGAGTTCCTAGACGAACTGTATGACAGTTCGGCGAGGAAGTGTATTGAAAGAATTTTTCTTGTAGGAATGTTAACGGGTCACCCTCATCTACAGGTGATGTACTGCAAGAACTTTCACAGTTGCACGAGCGAGCTCGGCGGGTGATGCACGTCGTTGCTCAGGCCTTGTGGCCATCAAGCCCCCTGCCAAGTGGCATAGGGGAGCTTGTGGACCTGCTTCAAGGAGCCCGACGGCGCTTCCGGCTGTGGAAGATATCAGCATGCCGGCAAGGTGCAAGAGAAGCTTGGGCAATGGTGAAGACGCGCTACACCAAGCTGGTCCCAAACCATATGGCTGAAGTAGGACCGGCGGGGCCCGATGGGCAAGAAACCCCCGTAAGTCTGGTATATGACCAGGTAGTGTTGGCCGCTAAGTATTCTCAACAGGATTGTAAACTAGATAGCCTGTTGGATGGCATAGAGGAGGAATATAGTCAGTCCAAGTGACCGTGTAATTTAAGGGCATAAGTAGCCCCTAGCCGGATTAAAATCATTTGTCATGGCAGACCTTTTCGCTTCAACCCCCGGGTCCTATAGTCCGGGATGTGTCCGAATACCTGCTCAGTTATACAAAAACGGGGTATGCGTGGAGACCAGGCGTAGAGGTCATAAGTGCTTGAACAGACAAGTACCCAACTAGTTATGTTATATTACATGGATAGTAAGAAACATCTTCCAGGGAGAATAGTTCCGTTAGGGGTTCCTTTCCCTGGGGGTGCATGCGGCAAAGCACATGCCCGGACTGCGGACAAAGGCGCAGGATACAAATCTTCTGGGGATTTATGTTATGAAAAACAAAAACATCTTTTGTTCCCGGCCGAATATTCTCTTAAGGAAACTAGCTTTCGGCTTCACCCAGTCTGAGGTACACATCCGGCTCAACCGACAGTAACAATCGCAGAGGTGCTCCCCTTATGCCCTAGCCGAATTAACGGGAACGTAGGGCATAAACACAGGAGCCAGGCAACCCAGCTTGGCCATGTCTTAAGTCATATCGATGCATATAATGGTGAAGAAAAGGCACACATAAAAAGAAACTCATATGTGATGGGCAAAAATCCTTTAGAGTAATTTATATTTAGCTTCCGTATAGGAAGCCCCCAGGTATTGTTTACACACATAGTGTGGCCGGAATAATCCGGGAGTCCGTACTGTATGAAATACTTTGTGTGAAGAGAAAAGGATCGAGAGAGGACGAGGGAGGGAGCATAAATGAAAGGAGGAGGTGAAGAGACAAACACTGAGTTCGGCGCTAGGCGTAGAATCTCCGGAGTCTGGCCGCGTTCCATGGGTTCGGCTCGAGTCTGTTATCAGATGCATTACATAAGCGGTACGCTCCTCCGGTGAAAACTTGGTCAATGACGAAGAGGCCTTCCCACTTGGGTTTGAGCTTGTCCTTCTTCTTCTCCAGTAAGCGTAGAACGAGTTCGCCAATATTATAAGTTTTGGCCCGTACTTCTCTGCTTTGGTATCGTCGAGCCTGTTGCTGATAGAATGCGGAACAGGCCTTAGCGACATCGCGCTCCTCCTCCAGGGCATCCAAGTTATCCTGCCAATCTAACTCGGCTTCCGTTTCTTCGTACATGCGTATGCGTGGCGAATCATGTATTATGTCGCAAGGTAATACTGCTTCTGCACCATACACCATAAAAAATGGTGTATATATGGTGGTGCAATTCGGCGTGGTCCGCAGCCCCCAGAGTACGGAGTCGAGCTCCTCGACCCAATGAGTATCCGACTCTGTCAAGGTTTGCACTAGTCTGGGTTTAATGCCACTAATGATGAGACCGTTTGCCCGTTCGACCTGGCCATTTGTTTGAGGATGGTATAGGGAAGCATAGTCGAGCTTGATGGCCATTTTGCCGCGCCAAGATTTCACCTCATCGGCCGTGAAGTTTGCGCCATTATCGGTGATGATGCTGTGGGGGACACCTTATCGGTGTACGACCCCGGATATAAAGTCGATTACTGGTCCGGATTCGACCATTTTCACTGGTTTGGCTTCTATCCATTTGGTGAACTTATCTACCATGACTAATAGGTATTTTTTCTTGTGGCTTCCCCCTTTAAGGGGTTCGACCATATCCAGCCCCCAGACCGCGAAGGGACAAGTTATGGGGATAGTTTGGAGAGCGGTAGGGGGCATATGACTCTGATTGGCAAAGAGCTGGCAACCGACGCAATGTTGGACGAGGTCCTATGCGTCTTCTCGGGCCGTCGGCCAACAGAAGCCTGTACAGAAGGCCTTGCTGACTAGTGATCGAGCCGCGGCGTGGTGCCCGCCTAGTCCGGCATGGATTTTAGCCAAGAGCTGTCGCCCTTCCTCTCCGGAGATGCACCTTTGAAGCACTCCGGTTCCACTTTTCTTATAGAGTTCCCCTTCATGGACTTTATAAGCTTTGGAACGCCGGACAATGCAGCGTGCTTCATTTTGGTCTTCGAGGAGCTCCTGCCTATTTAGGTAGGCCAAGAAGGGTTCAGTCCACGGGGCGATGACGACCATTATTTCATGGGCCGACGTTGTTATTTCGGTGGTAGAGCCTCCGATTATGTCTGTTAGTTCAGAATCTGGGGATGTATTCGGATCCGTGCTGGTATTGCCGGACTCTCCTTCCCATACCACGGATGGCTTGAACAACCTTTCCAGGAATATGTTAGGTGGGAAAGGGTCGCGTTTAGCGCCGATGCGAGCAAGTACATCTGCCACTTGATTGTTTTCTCGAGCCACATGGTGAAATTTGAGCCCCTCGAACCGAGGTGACATTTTAAGGATGGCATTACGGCAGGCCACCATTTTCGAATCCTTGGCATCAAAGTCTCTGTTTATTTGGGATATTGCAAGGTTTGAATCCCCGCGCACCTCTAGGCATTGAATGCCCATAGAGACTGCCATCCGAAGATCGTGCAACAAAGCCTCATATTCGGCTGTATTGTTGGAGTCTGTGTATAATATTTGGAGGACATATTGGACCGTGTCTCTGGTGGGAGACGTCAGGACTACGCCTGCTCCCAATACGGCCAGCATTTTAGAGCCGTCAAAGTGCATGATCCAGTTAGAGTATGCGTCGTACTCTTTAGGGAGTTCGGCTTCCGTCCATTCGGCGACAAATTCAGCTAATACTTGCGACTTGATAGCCCGCCGAGGCTTGTCTATTATGTCAAACGGAAGGAGCTCAATGGCCCATTTAGCGATCCGGCCCGTGGCATCACGGTTATTTATTATATCGTTTAGTAGTACCTCAGAGGACACCATAATCGAACACTCTTGGAAATAGTGTCGTAGCTTTCGGGATGCCATGAAGACCGCGTATGCTATTTTTTGATAGTGTGGGTATCGGGATTTGCATGGGGTGAGGACCATGGATACATAGTAAATCGGCTTCTGTAGAGGTAATTTGTATCTGTCATCCTCTCGTTCAACGACGAGTACTGCGCTTACAACTTGATGTGTTGCAGCTATGTACAACAGCATAGGTTCGCCGATATTTGCCGCTGTTAGGACTGGATTTTTGGCCAATAAGGTCTTTATTTCATCGAGTCCGGCCGCGGCTGCATCCGTCCACATGAAGTGTTCGGTGCGGCGAAGAAGGCGGTAAAGAGACAATGCCTTTTCTCCTAACTTGGAGATAAAGCGGCTCAAAGCAGCCATGCATCCAGCTAGTTTCTGGATGTGTTTGAGGTCTGTTGGTATAGCCAACTGCGACAAAGCTCAGATTTTTGCCGGATTAACTTCAATTCCTCTATTGGAAACAATGAAGCCAAACAGTTTTCCAGAGGGGACGCCGAAAACGCATTTCTCGGATTCAGCTTGATGTCGTATGTTCGTAGGTTGTCGAACGTAAGCCTCAAGTCATCTATTAGGGTTTCGACGTGTCTTGTTTTTATGACAACGCCGTCCATGTATGCCTCCACTGTTCTGCCGATTTGCTTTTCCAGGCATGTTTGAATCATGCGTTGATAGGTTGCGCCGGCATTCTTGAGCCCGAAAGGCATAGTGTTGAAGCAGAAAGGGCCATATGGTGTTATGAAAGCTGTAGCAGCTTGGTCGGACTCTGCCATCTTTATTTGATGGTATCCAGAGTATGCGTCGAGGAAACACAGCGAGTCGTGTCCTGCTGTGACATCGATGATTTGATCGATGCGAGGGAGGGGAAAGGGATCCTTGGGGCAAGCATTGTTAAGGTCTTTGAAGTCGACGCACAGGCGCCACGATTTGTCCTTCTTTGGTACCATTACCAAGTTCGCCAGCCAATCCGGATGTTTGATATCTCTGATGAATCCGGCCTCAAGTAGCTTGGCTAGATCCTCCCCCATGGCTTGTCGTTTAGGCTCTGAAAATTGCCTTAGGGTCTGTTTGACGGGTTTGTATCCCTTTAGTATGTTGAGGTTGTGTTCGGCCAATTCGCGCGGGATGCCTGGCATGTCCAGTGGGTGCCAGGCAAAAATGTCCCAATTCGCGCGTAAGAAGTCTCGCAGTGCAGCGTCCATAGTGGGGCCTAACTGTGTCCCGATGGAGGCTGTCTTCGTGGGGTCCGTAGGGTGGACTTGGAATTTGACAATCTCATCTGCGGGCTTAAACAAGGTGGACTTGGGTTGTTTGTCGAGTATCACGTCGTTCCTGTCCACGGTGGCACGCAACATTGATAATTCTTCCACTGCTAGGGCTTCGGATAGTGCCTCCAAGGCTAGTGCTGCGGATTTGTTTTCGGCACGGAGTGCGACGTCCGGATCACTAGCTAGAGTGATGATTCCATTGGGTCCGGGCATTTTAAGCTTCATGTACCCGTAATGGGGTATAGCTTGGAAGCTTGCAAACGCGTCCTGCCCTAGAAGGGCGTGGTATCCGCTGCTGAAAGGGGCCACATGGAACACGATTTCTTCGGACCTGTAATTCTCTGGGGTGCCGAATACCACATCAAGTGTGATTTTCCCCACGCATCGCGCCTCCCGACTAGGGATAATTCCCCTGAAGGTTGTGCCGCTTTGCTCAATGCGGCCTTTATCAATTTCCATTTTCTTGAGTGTTTCTTCGTAGATCAAGTTTAATCCGCTCCAGCCGCCCATGAGCACTTTAGTGAGCCGACAGCTGTCCACTATTGGACTAAGGACCAAAGCGGCTGGTGCCCGGGCAGTCCGGAATTGGGGCTCGTCACTGGCACTGAAAGTTATAGCAGTGTCGTTCCACGGATTTACTTTTTCCACATGGCAGATTTCAGCAGAGCTTTGATGGGCTCGCTTGCGCCTATTGTTTGAGGTGAAAGTCTCGAACACCGTTAGTACCGTATTGTGTTCCTTGGCGGGATGCTGTTCGGCTTTATGGCTCTCGAGGAGATCCTCGCCACTCTTAGCTACTTGCCGGAGTATCCAACATGCCCTAAGGCTATGGGTTGGTATTGCGTCCGGCGTACTGTGAAGCTTACATGGCCCATTGAGCCATCCTTCCAATATGGTTCCACGCCCTGGGGCGGGTTTTGGTTTCTTGGGAATTGAATTGGTCGATTTGCGAGAGTTCGGTCGTTTAGTTCGGACCAAGGTTCTGGTGAGGGCCGTACTATCCCAAAATTCGGTTTGGGTTTTCCAGGTGCTTTCCATCGAACTGTACTTCTGTACGATAGTCACTAAGTCCGCAAAGTGTGCTATGTCACGACGGCTTATAGCATTAAGGAATCCTTTGTTTGTGCGGTTTTTTTAGAAAAGTGAGACTACATCCTCCTCATGGCAGTCCTCGACCTTGTTAAGCGCAAGGAGGAATCTGGCCCAGTAATGGTGTACCATCTCCAGGGGCTCTTGCCTGATGCGGGAGAGACGGTTTAAGTCCCAGCGAGCATCGTTGGCCGAATCCGGATCTTGATCCGATCTGACACCCGGGGGCACGAAAGGTTTCGAGCCCGGCAGTTCGAGGTCCGGAGTATCACCCAATCTCTTTGGCCCGATGCTTGACTCTAAGTCCGGGACTCGGGTCATGTCTTCATTTGAGTAGGTGTCCGGCTTACTGAGTTCGGTGATCCGGACATAATCCGTCCTCAAAGTTGAGGGGTGATCCGTGTGTGGTTCCTCCACTACCGCTATCTCATGGGTGGCCGGCAGGGATATGATGTCCCTATGGTCGGGTTTAAGCCCAATCCGTAGCGACTCCCAAAGCGGCGATGCGATCCAGGAGATCATTAAGAGAGGAGAGCTCTACCGGATCCATCTGTTCGGCAAGCTCCGAATTGATGCGAAGGCTATGCGTGATGACCCGAGAGGCCATTCTTGGTGCGACAGCCAATGGGACGGCCATAATGAAGCCGCCAAGTCAGAGGGTCTGGCCCACAGCCAGCGTTCCTCCAGAGATGATGTCGTCCTTGACAACGAATTGAGCCATCGAGCCTTGCAGCGACGACACAGAGGAACTCTCAATGAAAGCACCAATGTCGGTGTCAAAACCGGCGGATCTCGGGTAGGCGGTCCCGATCTGTGCATCTTAGGCTGATGGTAACAGGAAGAAAGGGACACAATGTTTACCCAGGTTCGGGCCCTCTCGATGGAGGTAAAACCCTACTTCCTGCTTGATTAATATTGAAGATATGAGTAGTACAAGAGTAGACCTACCACGAGATCGTAGAGGCTAAACCCTAAGAGCTAGCCTATGATGGCATGATTGTAATTGTGATCGGCCTTCTAAGGACCATCCTCTCAGGTTTATATAGACACTGGAGAGGGCTAGGGTTTACATGGAGTCGGTTACAAGGAAGGAAATACAATATCCGGATCGCCAAGCTTGTCTTCCACGCAAAGGAGAGTCCCATCCGGACACGGGCCGAAGTCTTGAGTCTTGTATCTTCACGCTTCAATAGTCCGGACGGTGTATACAGTCCGGCTGTCCGGATACCCCCTTATCCAGGACTCCCTCAACAGCGAGCGGGTGCTTAGCCTCGGCGACGTCCGTGACGAAGACAAAGGCGGGCCCGTGCCTGGAGGCGTTCGCAGATCACCAAGCTTCAGCGGCTCCCCCTCTGATGACAGCTCCTCCAGCGGCGGTCGTGATCAACCACCGCAGCGCCGCACTCGCTTCGAGGGGTGTAGCGGGTCATCCCGCCATCACACATCGATGAAGAGTGAGGAGGGGTCTGATTGAGCTCTGGAGGGCGGTGTGAACCCCCCTCCACGTGCCGTCGCCAGGCAGGCCGCATTTATTTTGTTTTTCCCCTTGCTAGATTGTTGCCTTTAATTAATATGCTATTCCATTATTTCCATGCTGTGCTACGGTACTGTGTGCTCATGCGTAGGAACAACTTAGCTCGGGGGGGGGGGGGCTCGCTGCAGTCTTCGCCTCCTCGTGAGGCTCCTGCCTGAAGCCTCGTCGAGCGTCTTGAGGCTTGCAAAAATTAACTGGACAGATAGCTTTTGAACCCTTGTCGTGAGGGTGACTGGCCCAGGTCCTACATTCGTGTCGCGATTCCCGTGGGGCATGGACTAGGAGGAGCGCTCCCGCTGTGAACTTGAGTAGGGAAGCCTCACGAAATTAGGTCAGAAGATACTCGCGAGGGTGCCCACGCAGCCCCCTCGCGAGGCTTGCGGAAGAGAAGTCGAGTCAGGTGAGCAACAAAAACAGAGAATCACGGGCCGGGGACAGCAAACAACACCAAAAGCAACTCCAATAAAGTTTCGAACAAGGGTGAACAAGCCAACTGCAGAAAGCAAATGAAAAGCCGCGTCCAGCGCCTAATCTAGTCTTTGACGTCTTCTCACCAGCGCGGAGCTAAGTGCTGCCACTGGGCGTGGGCGGGAACCCCCGAGCCCAAGGGCGGCACTCCGGAGACTCCAGGGCGTGTACATCCCCAACTCGTTATTACGTGAGAGTGTCATGGGCGGCGAGCTTCACAGGCATTGGCCTTCTTCACAGGCACCGGGCCTTTTCTCGGGGCGATGAGCTTCACAGGAACTGGGCCTTCTTCATAGGCACCGGCCTTACTTCAAGGGTAAAATCTCCGGAGGTGCTGAATGTTCCACGCGTTCGGGATGGGCACCCCCTCCTGTGTCTCCAAGCGCGCGGCGCCAGGTCTGGAAACATGAACAACCTTGAACGGGCCCTCCCACATGGGTGAGAGCTTGTGCATCCCTTCCCTGGAGAGCACCCGCCTGAGCACGAGGTCACCTACCTCGACAGTCCTGGCGTGGATGTTGCGGCAATGGTACCGTTGCAGTGCCTGCTGGTATCTTGCCGCCCGAAGTGCGGCCTCCCGGCGGTGTTCCCCCCTAGCACGAGATCCATCCCCCACATGGCGTCCTGCCGCGCTTCGTCAAACACCAGGACCCGCGAAGAGCGACGCCTGACCTCATGAGGGAGGACCGCCTCTGCTCCGTAGATGAGGAAGAACGGGGTTTCGCCGGTTGACTTGGTAGCGGTCGTGCGGATGGACTACAACACGGGCTGGAGCTCGTCGTACCAGCCCCTGCCGCAGGCCTCCAGCTTCTTCTTTAAGGTCCTGGTTTTGAGGCCTTTTAGGACCTCCACGTTGGCACGTTTGGCCTTGCCGTTGCTCCGAGGGTGTGCCACCGAAGCGTAGCATATCTGCGTTCCAAGGTTAGCACAATATGTTTTGAAGAGATTGCTGGTGAACTGCGAACCGTTGTCGGTGATGATGCGATTAGGCACCTCGAACCGGCTCACAAGGCCCTTGATGAACTTGACTGCTAACCAGCTGGGATGGTGCTGACAACTTCCACCTCTGCCCACTTGGTGAACTTGTCAATGGCGACGTAGAGGTAGCGATAGCCCCCTGGCGCCTGGGGAAACGGGCCCAAAATGTCTAGCCCCCAAATCACGAACGACCATGAGAGTGGAATGTTCTGCAGGCCCTGAGCCGACTGATGAGTCTGCTTGGCGTGGAATTGACAGGCTTCATTGAGTGCTGTAGGCCAATAAAATCCGCTACAAAATGCCTTGTCGACGAGGGTCCGTGAAGACGAGTGGTGACCACAGTCTCCATCGTGAATGTCTGCCAGCAACTCTTTCCCCTTGCTCTGTGGAGATGCAACATAGGGAAACATCATTTGGCCGCTTCTAGTAGAGCTCTCCGTCTTGGACACAGTAGGCCATGGCCTGCCGCGCCACACGTTCTGCGTCCTCCTCCTTCTCTGGTAGAGTCCCTTGCATTAGGTAATCCTTGAGTTCTGCAGTCCAACATCCCTCTTGAGGCTCCAGCGCCAGGAGCAAGCGTGCTCCTGAGATCGGGCCACAGGACGGAGCTCCTGAGGCAGGTGGTTGAGGGAGTTCCTCCCGAGGCTGTGCTGCAATTGATAGTGGCAGTGCTACTGAGGGCTTGAAGAGTTGTTCCTTAAAGACGCCGGGATCTTGAGGCAGTTGCCTGGACGCCCTCCTGGTGATGTCATCAGCCTCTTGATTGGTGCCGCGTGGCACATGCTGCAACTCCAACCCCCAGAACTGCTTTTCCATTCTGCGGACGTCCGCAAGATACGCTTCCATGTGCTCGTCCTTCGGCTCATACACCTTGTTGGAGAAGTTGACGAGGAGCTGTGAATCACCCTTGATGATGAGGCGCTTTACCCCCAAGGCCGATGCGGCCTTCAAGCCTGCTATCAGGCCCTCATATTCTGCTATGTTGTTGGAGACCTTCTCTCCATGCTGGAAACAGAGCTGTACGGCATAATAGAGCTTGTCCTGAGTGGAGATATAAGTACTGCGCCAGCCCCCAGGCCATGTCGCGAGAACGCTCCGTTGAAGTACATGACCTAGCCGTCCGGCGCCTCACTTCCTGGGGAAAGTGACCGATCTTCGCCTGCCTCGAGCCCTAGCGCCTCTATCCATTCTGCCACAAAATCTGCAAGTGTGGCTCCTTTGACGACCCTCGTCGTGTTGAATTCCAATTGA
Organism: Triticum aestivum; assembly: GCF_018294505.1. NCBI lineage: Eukaryota > Viridiplantae > Streptophyta > Magnoliopsida > Poales > Poaceae > Triticum > Triticum aestivum. The sequence goes on from NC_057795.1 coordinate 528,036,581, forward strand.
AATGCTTGCAACTCGATGTTCCATTCGGCGACCCTACCCGCTGAGTTGGGACTCCTGAGTACCCTTTCCAATGGATATACCGAGACGACCTTGATGGGGTGACCTTGAAAGTAGTGTCATATCTTGCGCGAGGCCACTAATAGAGCGAGCAAGAGCTTCTGAGGCATGGGGTATCGTGCCCTCACATCCCACAGCACCGTGCTAACAAAATACACTGGGTGCTCGACGAGGGTAGGCGTGCTGGTGAGGTCGGTGCCCTCTGAGGGGTCAGGCGCCTCCTGAGATGATGGAGCCCCCAGCCCCTGGCTGCCTAGTGTGGCCTCTTCGGCCCTGGGGGCGTCCCCCTGTTGAGGCTGGCATCCATCTGCTGCGGCTGTGGGCTTCACAAGGCCTTCTTGGTTTTGCGCTGCCGTGGCCGGGGCCGTGGCCGATCGTGGCGTAGCTTTGACCTAGTGCTCCTCTTGTACTGCCACTAGAGCTGCACTGGCAAAGTAGGGTGTGCCAGCGAGGTAGAGCACCAAGGGCTCCCGAGGGCATGGAGACACCATCACCGGAGGGTTGGTCAGGTACTTCCTGAGGTCTTCGAACACTTTGTCAGCCTCTTGAGTACATTCGAATGGACCCTTCTTCTTCATCAGCTTGAAAAAGGGCATGGCATGTTCCCCTAGCTTGGAGATGAAGCGCCCTAACGCGGTTACTCGCCCAGTGAGCTTATGCATTTCCCTGAGGGTTTGCGGCGGACTCATGTCTTCGACTGCCTTGACCTTCTCTGGGTTAGCCTCTATACATCTGTGGGACAGAAGGAAGCCCAGAAGCTTGTCAGAAGGAACACCGAACATGCACTTCTCCGGGTTGAGCCGCAGGTCCACCTCGCGAAGGCTCGCGAAGGTTTCTTCCAGGTCCTGAATCAGGGTTTTGGCCTCCCGAGACTTCACCATGATGTCGTCGACGTATGCCTCAGCGTTTCTCCCGAGTTGCCGGCCCAAGGCGATATGCATCAGCCGCTGAAAGGTTGCGCCTGCGTTGCACAACCCAAACGGCATGCAGGTGTAGTATTACACCCCGCACGGGGTCAGGAAGGCCGTTTTCTCCACGTCTTCTACCACCATCTTGATTTGGTGATAGCCAGAGAAGGCATCCAGGAAGCACAACATGTCGCACTCGGCGGTGGAATCGACGATCTGGTAAATGCGGGGGAGCGGGAACGGGTCTTGAGGGCAGGCTTTGTTGAGGTTGGTGAAGTTAACGCACATGCGCTCCTTCCCCCCCCCCCCCCCACCTACTTTGGCACAACAACAGGGTTGGCCAGCCATTCTGGATAGCGAACTTTGCAAATGACACCCGCAGCTTCAAGCTTACGGGTTTCTTGGACGATGAAGGCCTGCTTCTCGGTGGACTGCCGCCTTGCCTTCTGCTTCACGGGGCGCACATTGGGGCACACGTTCAGATGATGCTCAAGCACCTCCCTTGGAACCCCCGCTAGCTTCTTGGGTTCCCACGCGAACACCTCCTTGTGCAAGTTCAAGTGGAGCATCACAAAGAGATCAAGTGCTTGAATCTTGCCATCCATTGTGGTGTCAATGGACTTGTGAAGATGTACCGAAGAGTGGCTCACCCATAGTGGACTATGGGGGAGCAATCATCTAGTCTTCATCGAGCCAACACAATCAAGAAAGGTGGTCCAACTTGAGGGAGTCAAGATCGTCATCATCTAGCTCAAGTGGACCATGTGCAAGGCAAAGGTTTTCCCTTGATAGGTTTTCTATTTTACCGGTCTCGTGGTGGTAGTTGCGAGACCGGGTTATAGGATCGTTTGTCGTACTATCAAGGGGGGCTCTCAAGTTGGTAGCTTGCTCGTATCGTTAGTATAGATCTCAAACCATTCCATCCTAGCATCATGTTTCTTGGTTCTTGTTTAGTTCTCTTTGTGAGTCTTATAGCTTATGGTCATCTTGATGACAAGCTTGAGTTCATTGAAAACGGAGTTCGCATGCGTCTTCTATGATGTTTTCGGTGTTAGAGGTTTTACCGGTCTTATCCGTGGAAGGGTTCTCACCATTTTCTTATCGGCCTTTTCTCATTTGCTTCTTATTGATATTTCTATCAATATTGTGTTATCCCATTTCGTTAGCTTTCCAACAAACTTGGTTTCATTGAATTCGGAGTCTGTTTGCAAATGTTGTGGCTGCTTTGGTAAAGGCCGCAGCGGTACTACCGCGACTAGAGCGGATGTAATTTTTTACTACCGCTCTAGAGCAGTAGTACCGCTCCAGAGTAGTACTACCTCGGCTCCTAAGCGGTAGTACCGCTCCGGACCAAAATCTCGTGTTTTTCTCAGCGGAGGTAGGCACAGAAGTATTTTTTTAGTACCGCTCGCAAGCAGTAGTACCGCTACCATTTGCGGTAGTACCGTGAGGTCGAGCGGTAGTACCGTGAGGGGTACTACCGCCCTAGTGATAGTACCGCTCCTTGGAACGATAGTACCGCTCTGTGCGGGCTATGAGCATAACGGTTGAATTTTTCCCCACCTATAAAAGGGGGTCTTCTTCCCCATTGAACCTTATCCTTTGAGCCCGTGTTCTTCCCCCATTGTTGACCTTCTTCGATCTAGATAACTCTCAATCCCTCCATGGATTCTTGCTAGTTTTTGAGGGAAAAGAGAGAGGAGATCTAGATCCACATTTCCACCAATCACTTTCTCCTCTATGTGAGGGGAACCCCTTTGATTTAGATCTTGGAGTTCTTGGTGTTCTCCTTCTTGTTCTTCCTCTCATCTTCCTCCCTAGCATTAGTTGCTTCGGTGGGATTTGAGAGAGAAGGATTTGGGCACTCCGTGTGCCCTTGTCATTGCATTTGGTGCATCGGTTTGAGTTCTCCACGTGATACGTGGAAGTTACAAGTTGAGAAGCTTATTACTCTTGGGTGCTTGGTACCCTTGAGCTTGTTACTCTTGGGTGTTTGGACACCCTAGAGCTTGTTCCTCTTGGGTGCCTTGGCGCCCTAGACGATTGGTGTTGTTCGGAGCTCAATCATTGTGGTGTAAAGCTCTAGGCAAGCGTCGGGGTCTCCAATTAGGTTGTGGAGATTGCCCCGAGCAATTTGACGGGTACCGGTGACCGCCCCCAAGGGTTGCCAAAGTGTACGGGTTCGGTGACCGCCCCCAAGGGTCACCATTTGTACGAGTTCGGGGACCGCCCTCAAGGGTCCCTTAGTGGAATCACGACATCTTGCATTGTGCGAGGGCGTGAGGAGATAATGGTGGCCCTAGTGGCTTCTTGGGGAGCATTGTGCCTCCACACCGCTCCAAAGGGAGATTAGCATCCGCAAGGGTGTGAACTTCGGGATACATCGTCGTCTCCGCGTGCCTCGGTTATGTGTTACCCGAGCCCTTTACTTATGCACTTTACTTTGTGATAGCCATATTGTTCTTTGTCATATATCTTGCTATCACATAGTGGCTTATATTGCTTAGCATAAGTTGTTGGTGCACATAGGTGAGCCTAGTTGTTTTAGGTTTTGTGCTTGACAAATTAACCGCTAGGTTAATTCCGCATTTGTTCAAGCCTAAACCATAATTATTTTAGACTGCTTATTCACCCCCCCTCTAGGCGACATCCTTGATCTTTCACCTTGTGTGCTATCAAACCTCACAACGTAACTGGGTTATTATAAAGATGCTCTACAGGCATCTCCGAAGGTGTTTGTCGAGTTGGCCTAGATCAAGATTAGGATTTGTCACTCCGAGTATCAGAGAGGTATCTCTAGGCCCTTTCGATAATACACATCATAAGCTTGCAAGCAAACTACTAAGGTGTTAGTCATGAGATGATGTATTATGGAACGATTAAAGAGACTTGCCGGTAACGAATTGAACTAGGTATGAAGATACCGATGATAGAATCTCGGGCAAGTAACATATTGATGGACAAAGGGAATTACGTATGTTGTCATAACGGTTCGACCGATAAAGATCTTCGTAGAATATGTAGGAGCCAATATGGGCATCCTGGTTCCGCTATTGGTTATTGACTGGAGAGGTGTCTTTGTCATGTCTACATAGTTCTCGAACCCGTAGGGTCCGCACGCTTAACGTTCGATGACGATATAGTATTATATGAGTTATGTGATTAAGTGACCGCATATTGTTCGAAGTCCCGGATGAGATTACGGACATGGCGAGTAGTCTCGAAATGGTCGAGAGGTAAAGATTGATATACAGGACGATGGTATTCAAACACCGGAAGTGTTTCGGGGGGTACCAGGTACTTATCGGGTCACCGAAAGGGGTTCCGGGCACCCCCGGCAAAAGATATGGGCCTTATGGGCCAAGAGGGGAAACACACCAGCCACAAGGGGATGTTGCGCTCCCCATATGGGCCGGCCTAGGAGGAGAAGGAAAGAGGGGAAGGGAAAGGAAAGAGTGGAATAGGATTCCCCCTTCCTTCCCTCTCCCCCTTTTTCCTTCCCCATCGGTTAGATATGGCAGGGGGCGCGCGGCTTGTGAGGGACTCGAAGTAGGATTCCTCCTACTTGGGCCCCTCCTATGGATGCTCCTACCTCCCTCCCACCTATATATATATATTTGTGAAAGGGGGCGCCTAGCACACACCAGACAATTTCCTAGCCGTGTGCGGTGCCCCCTCCACCGTTTACTACCTCGGTCATATTTACGTAGTGCTTAGGCGAAGACCTGTGGAGATCACTTCACCATCACAGTCACCACGCCGTCGTGCTGCCGGAACTCATCTACTACCTCGATGTTTTGATGGATCAAGAAGGCGAGGGACGTCATCGAGCTGAACGTGTGCAGAACTCAGAGGTGTCGTATGTTCGGTACTCGATCGGTGGATCACAAAGAAAGTTTGACTACATCAATCGCGTTGTGAAACGCTTTTGCTTACGGTCTACGAGGGTACATAGACACACTTTCCCCTCTCGTTGCTATGCATCTCCATGGATAGATCATTGCGTGTGCGTAGATTTTTTTTTGTTTTCCTATGCAACGTTTCCCAATAGTGGTATTAGAGCCAGGTCTATGCATAGATGATATGCATGAGTAGAACACAAAGAAGTTGTAGGCGGTGATGTTCACACTACTTACCACCAATATCTTACTTTGAGTCGGCGGCATTGCGGGATGAAGCGGCCTGGACCAACCTTACATGTCCACGCATGTATGACCGGTTCCACCGACTGACATGCAACTAGTTTTTCATAAAGGTGGTCGGTGGGTGTCTGTTTCTCCTACTTTAGTTGAATCTAATTTAAATGTGGCCGGTCCTTGAAGAAGGTTAAAACAGCAAACTTGATAAATCTCCATTGTAGTTTTTGCCGTAGGTAAGAACGGCTCTTGCTAGAAACCCGTAGCAGCCACGTAAAACTTGCAACAACAAAGTAGATGACGTCTAACTTGTTTTTGCAGGGTATGTTGTGATGTGATATGGTCAAGACATGATGTGATATACGTTATTGTATGAGATGATCATGTTTTGTAATTTATCAACAACCGGTAGGAGCCTTATGGTAGTCTCTTTATTAAATGAAATGAAAACGACATGTAATTGCTTTACTTTATCGCTATGCGCTAGCAATAGTTGTAGAACCAATAGTTGGTGAGACGACCACGACGCAATGATGGAGATCAAGGTGTCGAGCTGGTGACGATGGAGATCATGATGATGCTTTGGAGATGGAGATCAAAAGCATGAGATGATGATGGACATATCATGTCACATATTTTGATTGCATGTGATGTTTATCTTTTATGCATCTTATTTTTCTTAGAACGACGGTAGCATTATAAGATGATCCCTCCACTAAATCTCAAAATATAAGTGTTCTCCCCGAGTATGCACCATTGCGAAAGTTCATCGTTTCGAGACACCATGTGATGACCAGGTGTGATAGACACTACATTCACATACAACAGGTGTAAGATAGTTTTGCACGTGCAGAATACTTGGGTTAAACTTGACGAGTACAGACATGGCCTCGGAACACAGGAGACCGAAAGTTCGAACATGAGTCATATAGTAGATATGATCAACATAGAGATGTTCACCATTGATGACTACCACATCTCACGTGATGATCGGACACGGGTTAGTTGATTTGGATCATGTATCACTTAGATAACCCAATGTATGTTAATTTAAGTGGGAGTTCATTAGTAATTTGATTAATTGAACTTAAATTTATCATGAACTTAGTCCTGATAGTATTTGCAAATTATCTTGTAGATCAATATCTCGCGTTGTAGCTCCCCTATTTTTCGATATGTTCCTAGAGAAAAATAAGTCGAAAGATGATAGTAGCAATAACGCGAACTGGTTCCATGATCTAAGGATTATCCTCATTGCTGCATAGACAAATTATGTCCTTAATGCACCGCTAGGTGACAGACCTATTGCAGGAGCAGATGCAGACGTTATGAACGTTTTGCAAGCTTGATATGATGACTACTTAATAGTTTAGTGATCCATGCATTACGGCTTAGAACTAGGACTTAAAAAATGTTTGGAACGCCATGGAGCATATGAGATGTTTCAAGAGCTGAAATTGGCATTTCAGACTCATGCTCGTGTCGGGAGGTATGAGACCTCGGACAAGTACTTGCCTACAAGATGGAGGAGAATAGCTCAGCCGGTGAGCATGTGCTCAGAATGTCTGGGTACTACAATCGCTTGAATCAAGTGGGAGTTAATCTTCCAGATAAGATAGTGATTGATAGAGTTCTCTAGTCACTATCACCAAGCTACTAGAACTTCGTGATGAATTATAATATGAAAGGGATGATAAAAACGATTCCCAAGCTCTTCACGATGCTGAAATCAGCGAAGGTAGAAATCGAGAAAGAACATCAAGTGTTGATGGTTAAACAAGACCACTAGTTTCAAGAAAAAGGGCAAGGGAAAGAAAGGGAACTTCAAGAAGAATGTCAAGCAAGTTGCCACTCCAGTGAAGAAGCCCAAAACTGAACCTAAGCCTGAAACTGGGTGCTTCTACTGCAAAGGAAATGGTCATTGAAGTGGAACTGCCCCAAATACTAGGAGGATAAGAAGGATGGTAAAGTGAACAAAGATATATTTGATATACATGTTATTGATGTGTACTTTACTAGTGTTCGTAGTAACCCCTGGGTATTGGATACCGGTTCAGTTGCTAAGATTAGTAACTCGAAACAGGAGTTGCAGAATAAACAAAGACCAGTTAAGGGTGAGGTGACGATGTGTGGTGGAAGTGATTCCAAGGTTGATACGATCACCATCGCACACCCCCTCTACCTTCGGGATTAGTGTTGAACCTAAATAAATGTTATTTGGTGTTTGCATTGAGCATGAATATGATTAGATCATGTTTATTGCAATATGGTTATTCATTTAAGTTAGAGAATAATTGTTGATCTGTTTAAATGAATAAAACCTTCTATGGTCATACACCGAATGTGAATGGTTTATTGAATCTCGATCGTAGTGATACACATATTCATAATATTGATGCCAAAATATGTAAAGTTAATAATGATAGTGCAACATACCTGTGGCACTGCCGTTTAGGTCATATTGGTGTAAAACGCATGAAGAAACTCCATACGGATGAACTTTTGGAATCACTTGATTATGAATCATTTGATACTTGCAAACCATGCTTCATGAGCAAGATGACTAAACTTCGTTCTTCAGAACAATGGAGCGAGCTAATGACTTATTGGAAACAATACATACAGATGTATGAGATTCGATGAGTGTTCAAGCACGGGACGGGTATCATTATTTTTCGACCTTCAGAGATGATTTGAGTAGGTATGGGTATATCTACTTAATGAAACACAACTCTGAAACATTTGAAAAGTTCAAAGAATTTTAGAGTGAAGTATCATGGTAACAAGAAAATAAAGTTTCTACGATCTGATCGCGGAAGCGAATAATTGAGTGACGAGTTTGGACTTCATTCAAAACAATGTGGAATTGTTTCACAACTCATGCCACCTGGAACACCACAGCGTAATGGTGTGTCCAAACGTCATAACCATACTTTATTGGATATGGTGCATTCTATGATGTCTCTTACCGATTTACCACTATCGTTTTTGGGTTGTGCATTAGAGACAGCCGCATTCACATTAAATAGGGCACCATCTAAATCCATTGAGACGTCACTATATGAACTATGGTTTGGCAAGAAACCTAAGATGTCATTTCTTAAAGTTTGGGTTGCGACGCTTATGTCAAAAGGCTTCAGCCTGATAATCTCGAACCCAAATTAGAGAAGTGCGCCTTCATAGGATACCCTAAGGAAATAATTGGGTACACCTTCTACCACAGATCCGGAGGTAAGATCCTTGTTGCTAAGAATGGATCCTTTCTAGAGAAGGAGTTTATCTCGAAAGAAGTGAGCGGGAGGAAAGTAGAACTTGATGAGGTAATTGTACCTTCTCTAGAATTGGATAGTAGCACATCAGAGAAAATTGTTCCCGTGATCTACACCAACTAGAGAGGAAGATAATGATGATGATTGAGGGAGTCTTGGATTAGGGGATGTCCGGATGGCCGGACTATGACCTTTGGCCGGACTCCCGGACTATGAAGATACAAGATTGAACACTCCATCCTGTGTCCGGATGGGACTTTCCTTGGCGTGGAAGGCAAGCTTGGCGATATGATATGAAGATCTCCTCCCATTGTAACCGACTCTGTGTAACCCTAGCCCTCTCCGGTGTCTATATAAACCAGAGAGTTTTAGTCCGTAGGACGAACAACAATCATACCATAGGCTAGCTTCTAGGGTTTAGCCTATCTGATCTCGTGGTAGATCCACTCTTGTACTACCCATATCATCAATATTAATCAAGCAGGAGTAGGGTTTTACCTCCATCGAGAGGGCCCAAACCTGGGTAAAAACAACGTGTCTCTTGTCTCCTGTTACCATCCGCCTAGACGCACAATTCGGGACCCCCTACCCGAGATCCGCCGGTCTTGACACCGACATTGGTGCTTTCATTGAGAGTTCCTCTATGTCGTCACCTTTAGGCCCGATGGCTTCTTCAATCATCAATCACGACGCGGTCCAGGGTGAGACCTTTCTCCCCGGACAGATCTTCGTATTCGGCGGCTTCGCCCTGCGGGCCAACTCGCTTGGCCATCTGGAGCAGATCGAAAGCTACGCCCCTGGCCATCAGGTCAGGTTCAGAAGTTTAAACTACATGGCCGACATCCGCGGGGACTTGATCTTCGATGGACTCGAGCCACGGCCGAGCACGCCGCACTGTCACGATGGGCATGATTTAGCTCTGCCGCCGGACAACGCCCAGAGCGTCGCTCAGGTGCCCGCTCTGACCATTAGCTCGGAGCCGGCTATGCTAGTCAGGGATGGACGGTTGGACGCCACCCAGGGAGCCGCAATCTCTACGGCGATAGAGCCGTATACCAGCCTAGTCCTTTGCAGGGCCCGTGACTCCAAGGTGCTGGACTCCGCTCCGGGCTCCGTATATTCTGCACCTCTTCCGATCAAACCCAATTGGGCTTCGATCATGGAGTTCACCGCCACGGACGTCTTTCAGCACTCGCCCTTTGGTGATATCCTGAATTCACTAAAGTCAGCATGGTTGGGATGCGGACGACGAAGAAATTTGAAACCCACCCACCACCCACTTGGTAGCCACTGTCGACGATCTAACCGACATGCTCGACTTCGACTCCGAAGGCATCGGCGGTATGGACGCCGATAAAGGAGACGAACAAGAACCAGCACCTATAGGGCACTGGAAAGCCACCTCAACATACGATGTATACATGGTGGGCACACCTAACAGAAATGACAACGAGGATCAAAAGGGCGCAACCAGGGATCGCTCCCTCGAAAAACAATCAAAGCGGCGGCGTAAGCGCAAGGCCAAGCCCCACCTCGACAAAGACCCAGCCATAGAGCAGGGTGAATCAACGGAAGACGAACATGCCATCGAGCAATCTTCCAAACAGGGCGGACAATCCGAACAACCCATCCCCGGGAAAGATAATAGTCCGGACGACCTCACCCCGGACAAATTGCTGGAACATCAGAACCTCCACCAAAGGCTCGTTGCCACTGCACGTAGCCTGAAAAAGCAGAAGCGGAGGCTCAAAACAGCAGAAGATGCACTCAGGATTAGATGGGGAAAAGTACTCAATACTGCACACAAGTACGGCAACAGTCGTCACACAAAGAGCTATCCGAAGCGGAAACTACTACCGGAATTTGATGAAGAGGCCATAAAGCCCCCACAGTCAAAAAATTAGGAAGCCACAAGGTCGGATAGACGACCCCACGATCGATCTCAAGCAACAAAGGGCGCCACACTCAATACGGTGCGATCCATTCAAGAATTCGCATCAAAAAACTGGCCCAACCATATCCATCTATGGGCCAAGAAAGCAAGGTCCAGTGAGCAATGCAATGCAAAAAATATCCGGACATCGCGGCACACCTAAATACAGGGGCGCCGCACATCCCCTATGTTTTACCGATGAGGTGCTGGATCAAGAATTTCCAGCGGGATTCAAGCCCGTAAACATAGAAGCATACGACGGAACAACAGACCCTGGAGTCTGGATCGAGGATTACATCCTCCACATACACATGGCCAGAGGAGATGACCTCCATGCCATAAAATACTTACCCCTTAAGCTCAAAGGGCCAGCCCGGCATTGGCTTAAAAGCCTTCCCGAAAACACCATGGGAAGTTGGGAAGCGCTCAAGGATGCTTTCTGGGCAAATTTTCAAGGGACCTATGGCCGACCTCCGGATGTAGATGATCTGAGTCATCTAACTCAGCAGCCCGAAGAGTCCGGCCGGAAACTCTGGAACAGGTTCCTTACTAAAAAGAATCAGATAGTCGACCGTCCGGACGCCGAGGCCCTAGCAGCTTTCAAACATAGCGTCTGAGACGAATGGCTCGCCAGACACCTCGGCCAAGAAAAGCCAAGAACAATGGCCGCATTAACAAGCCTCATGACCCGCTTTTGTGCAGGAGAGGATAGCTGGTTGGCAAGAAGCAGCACCAGCGACCCGAATACATCCGAACCCAGAGATGGGAACGGGAAACCGCGCTGTAACAAAGAACCACGCCGGATCAAGGACAACAGCCCGATGAGCACGGCAGTAAATGCCGAATTCAAAAGCTCTCGGCAAAATCAGAAAAAGCCGCCCCCAAAGATGATAGGGATGAGCTATCCAACCTCAACAAAATCTTGGACAAAATATGTCAAATCCACAGTACTCCTGGGAGACCTGCAAACCATACCCACAGAGATTGTTGGGTCTTCAAGCAGTCCGGCAAACTCAACGCCGAACACAAGGGGCTCGACACACCAAGCGAGGATGACGACGCACCCCACAAGCAGAACACCGGAGAACAAAAGAAGTTCCCACAAGAAGTCAAGACAGTAAATTCACTTCAGATGACAAAAGGGAAAAACAGAACGGCGCTTACGAAGACACGCGCCGTACGGCCAGCCCCAGAGGAGCACCGCCACTAGTTGTTACAACCAATCACCTTTGATCATCAGGATTACTCCAGAGGAGCCTGGAACGCAGGCTGGACTGCCTTGGTCATGAATCTGATTATTAACGGACTCCAATTTACAAAAGTCCTTATGGACGGCGACAGTGACTTGAACATGTTATATCAGGACACAATCCGCAAACTAGGGGTAAACCCAGCTATAATCCGCCATGGCAACGCTTCCTTTCAAGGAGTCACGCCGGGTCCAGATACCCAAAGTATGGGTTCCCTTTCGTTAGAAGTCACGTTCGGCTCACCCGACAACTTCCAAAGCGAAAAGCTAAAATTCCACATCGCCCCATTCGTAAGTCGCTATCAAGCACTACTGGGACGTGACGCTTTCGCCCGCTTTAACGCAATACCACATTATGCATCCCTTACACTTAAAATGCCCGGTCCACGAGGCATCATTTCATTACAGGGGAATATAAATTGACCCCCAAAGTACGGGCAAAGGTGCGGCCGCCTGGACAGCCGCCCACTAATCCAGCCCTACTATCCCGGACACGACTCGACGAGTCCGGTGTAAACATGCTTAATAGCCGCATAACCCCGTACAAGGGGCTCCGCGTGTTCACGCCCGGAGACAATACGGCTCAATTCTTGCTCCAACTATATTTTGTTTATTTTAATATAGATTTCTCGCACGCTTATTTTTTACTAAGTTCCTCTCTTTCGCAGACAAACATCGTGCTACGCCCGTCCAGGATACGGCACAATGGAGACACAGGCGCAGACGTGCAGCAGGGACCCGTTTCAAGGATTCTTTTCAGATTAAGACCCTGCGTAAACCTTTTTTACTGTCTCTTGTTGACAACATCCCCCGGTTTTCGCTATAACCAAGGAGGAGGCTGGAGTCTTGGCATGTGGCCGCGCCAGAATTTTTGCGCGTACCTGGACACCAGGGGCTTTTTTACCAAGGGCTCTATTTCGGCCCGTCTTCATAAAGACCGAATACCTTAGGGAGTGTTCGGCGTCGCGAGTTTGGCCCTATATGCATCAGCTTCGAATCATGTCTTTGGTCAAATGTTGGGTTTGCCCGGCTCTTGTGTTTTGCTGCCTTACGTTCTGTTATATCGGCTAACGCGGCACCAGGAGAACTACTGCGATTGTGCCCCGGTTCGGCCAGGCGAGCACCTCAGTAGAGAAAGCCGAAAACTAACTGTCATGATATAGCGAGAGACTGGTCAACCACTCGATGACTTTTAGAATCTTTAGGATTCCTCCGCATTAACGAAGGGCCGCTTCCCGGTCAGGCACACTCGCGCCCCAAATTCGGGTGAGCGCGGTGCCCCTAGGGGCTATTCAGTAGCCCCACTGTCAAACTCCTATGGTTAAGTGAAAGTGATAAAGCATTATAGTACGGTTGCCTAGTTCGCCGCGCCACCACCTCCTTTATAGGACCAAGATGTTGGATTAAGTGTGAAAAGGCGCCTTTTTGCAAACACCCCCGCATTCTATGCATGGGGGCTGAAGCCAATGACTGCCATCTTTCAGGTTATATACATATATATACATTAAACGGCCGCACATGAGGCATCATAATTCTTGCAAGCACAAGTATAAAAAGCCTTTATATAATATCAAAATATTCGTTTTACAATAGTACACGCTATTCGAACACAACATCCTTCGAGCAATGCGACTCTATTAAACGAGCGCCATGAAGAACTTCCTCAAAGTAGTGGTTGGCAAGTACTCGGCTTTCGTCCGAATCCCGGGATGCAACAACACTGGCCTTCATATCCGCACAGTATGCTTTGACACGGGCAAGAGCCATCTGTGCGCACTCTATGCATGCCGACCTCTTCATTGCATCAGCATGCGGCACCGAACCAAGGAACTGCTGCACAAAGCCAAAATAACTCTTCGGCTCCGGCTTCTCCGGCCACAGACGACTTGCGACATACCTCATGGCGAGTCCGGATAACCTCTTCAGCTCCGCCCAGGCGGCCAAACGGTCGGATACCGAAAGTGGGCGTTCTGGATAGTGGAACTGCGACCAAAAAAGATCTTCCAATCCATGGTCACCTCGGCCGCGGAAGTGTTCGGTCGCGTCCGCCGCACTAGCTGCCAAATCCAGATAAGTGTTTTCCGCACTCCACTGCCGGTCTAACAGAGCATACTTGGGATCTCTGAACTTCATCCGCAGCATATAGGGCTTTCCAGACGTGATATCTCCGGCCTGACGCAGCTCCTCCTTCATAGCTCTCATTGCAGAGCGAGTATCCTTGGCTTCGGCAGTGATCTTTTCAAGGTCCTTCTGAGCCGCCCTATCTTCTTGTTCAAGAAATTTACAGCGGTCGGTAGCATCCTTCAATTTTATGGCCATCTCGGCTATTACCTTCTTGCTCTGGCAGTGAGCAGCCTGTTCGGCTTTTAGCTCTTCAGCCGCTTTAACGGCAGCCGCATCACTTCTCCTTGCTTGTTCCTTGGCTCGGGCAAGTTCCACCCGAAGGTTCTCCACGGCAGCAACACCATCTATATTAAGCACATATATATAAGGCCCGAGCATCGAACTCCTATTACCAGGTGTCTTTGGAACATACCTTGTGCCTCGTCTAGCCGCTTATTTACAAGCGCGATGTCGGCATCTGCTACGTCAAGTTGCCGCTTTAGCTCGGCCGATTCATCAGTCTGGCTAGCCACCGAAAGCTTCGCCACCTTCATGGAAAAGGCGACATATTATACCTGGGGTTATGATCCTATGTGCGCCGTCACTCTTGACGACACACAGAGTCTCAGGGGCTACTATTTATACATGTCGCATTTAATATGCGGCTCTACCAAAAGGTACAACTTTTTGCGTACCTCAAAGCCTGTTAGTAAACTCCTGGCAGCCTCGTACAATCCGCTTTCCATGGATGAAATCCTTCCAATCACCGTATTCATCAACATACGGTGTTCTTCTGAGATGGACGCCCTCCCAAGCAGATCCTTCAGCCCCTCCGACTGCGCACCAGAGGGTGCCGGACTAGCCTGACGACCTTTTCCAGGGTCCGGACTTGGGAAAACCCTCCGAGATGACACCTCGGGGTCGCCTGCCTCGTGAGACGGTGCAACAAGGGGAGGCGTTTCGCTCTCTATCATCTCCGAACGAAGATCCCCTGAAGATGAGCTCTGCTGAGAAGGGTTGAGATCCGAACTGCAAGGTAATGTTTCGGTTATCTTCCTCAGAAATAGAAAAGTGGTGTCATTCATTATGGAACCCCTCCCTTCACTTACGTCTCGGGGGAGAGCGGGTCCCCTTTAGGGGGTGATTCGGCCGGGGCGTTCTCCGGTGCCGAACCCTCTGGCGAAGATTTCTTCCCCCGTTTTGAGGCCATCACCTCTGGGTCTTCAGAGGCAGTCCTTTTCTTTTCCTGGTCGGGCGAATTTTCGATTCTTCCCTTCCTAACAGCCTCCTTCATGGAGGCGGTAGCTCCTTGGTTCCCCCCTTCGCCTTCCGCCAAAAGCGTGACCTCCAGCATCCTGGTTAGCATGGGATTCGGCGCGGTCTCGGGCGGGGGCTGGACAGCTGATAAGCTTTGCCTTCACTATCCACTCCTGTTCAAAGGACAACTCTATTAAGGGTAATTTTGTGATGAAAATACGGATGGTGTGTCGAAATACGGGGCTACTAACCTTAGCATCCGGGCAATTGCAGCTCAGACCTGCGTCCTCGGACAAATCCGGACACCTTGCTTGTGATTCAAAGAACAATTTGTACATCTCCACGGGTGTCACACCCATGAAATGTTGGAGGACTCACGGTCCCTCCGGATTAAATTCCCACAGGCGGAGAGGTCGACGTTTGCAGGGCAGTGTGTGGCGAATCAGCACAACTTGCGCCACTACGGTCAAATTGATATCTCTTTCTAGAAGATCTTGAATGCGGTCCTGCAGCAAGGGCACGTCTTTGGGCGGCCCCCAGATAAGTCCTTCATTAACCCATGACGCTAGCCGTGGTGGGGGACCCAAGCGAAAAGTAGGTGGCGCCACCCATGTGGGGCCCCTGGGGGCTGTGATGTAAAACCAGTCCCATTGCCATAAGCCGAACTCCTCTTGAAAAGAGCCCTCGGGCCATGGAGCGCCGGTCATCTTGCTTATTATAGCTCCTCCGCACTAAGCTTGCTGCCCCTCGATCATCTTCGGTTCCACCTTGAAGGTTCTTAGCCACAATCCGAAGTGAGGACTAATATGGAGGAAGGCCTCACACACGACAATGAATGATGAGATTTGGAGGATGGACTCCGGAGCTAAGTCGTGGAACTCCAGCCCGTAATAAAACATAAGCCCCCTCACGAAGGGATCAATCGGGAAGCCTAGCCCCCGAAGGAAGTGAGATGCGAACACCACGCTCTCACCGGGCTGGGGAGTGGGAATGGCCTGCCCTTGAGCAGACAGCCTATGCGAGATTTTGCCGGTTAGATACCTGACATCTCTCAGCTTTCGCACATCTTCTTCCGTAATGGAGGAAGGCATCCACCGGCCTTGAAGGTCGGAGCCGGACATCATCGAAGGTCCGAAGCGCCTAAAAACTAGAGCTTTGGGTGTTGGAACTCGAAGCAAGGGGCGGATTCGATTGGGTTGAGAAAAAGGGAGTCGAGCCTTGGTCTCTTTATAAAGGAGTTGAATACCAAGAGCCCTCCCCGTAACCGTTTGAGACTCGCTTTCAATTAGGGAGTCATACCAAAGACACGGTTGGGTTACCCACGCTCGTATTGATGAGAATCCCGGAATAAGGGGACACGATCTCTGCTTTGACAAGACGTGCCAAGGAAACCGCCTCGCTAAACGTGCTGAGGTAGAACAGTAAAACGATTCGAATAAAGGCCTGGCCGTGATGTGATGTCACGCTGCGGAATATGTCAGCAGATTAGATTTGTGCAAATATTATTCTCTCTACGGTGGCATGTGGAACTTATTTTGCAGAGCCGGACACTATCCTTGTGTTCAACATCTTCTATGAAATATTCGAAGGAGGAACCCGTCTTGCAATGCCTTAGACAATTTGCGCGCCGGACTCGTCGTCATTGAAGCCTTGTTCAGGGGCTATTGAGGGAGTCCTGGATTAGGGGGTGTCCGGATGGCCGGACTATGACCTTTGGCCGGACTCCCGGACTATGAAGATACAAGACCGTGTCCGGATGGGACTTTCCTTGGCGTGGAAGGCAAGCTTGGCAATACAATATGAAGATATCCTCCCATTGTAACCGACTATGTGTAACCCTAGCCCTCTCCGGTGTGTATATAAACCGAAGAGTTTTAGTCCATAGGACGAACAACAATCATACCATAGGCTAGCTTCTAGGGTTTAGCCTCTCTGATCTCGTCGTAGATCCACTCTTGTACTACCCATATCATCAATATTAATCAAGAAGGAGTAGGGTTTTACCTCCATCAAGAGGGCCCGAACCTGGGTAAAAACATCGTGTCCCTTGTCTCCTGTTACCATCCGCCTAGACGCACAGTTTGGGACCCCCTACCTGAGATCCGCCGGTTTTGACACCGACAATGATCATAAAACTTCAGACCAAGTTACTACTAAACTTCATAGGTTGACCAGAGCATGATCTTCACTAGAGTGGTACGGTAGTCCTGTCTTGGAAGTCATGTTACTAGACCAAGACAAACCTACAAACTATGAAGAAGCTATGATGAGCCTAGATTCCGATAGATGGCTTGAGGCCATGAAATCTGAGATAGGATCCATGTATGAGAACAAAGTATGGACTTTGGTGGACTTGCCCGATGATCGGAAAGCCATAGAGAATAAATGGATCTTCAAGAAGAGGACATATGCTAATGGTAATGTCACCATCTACAAAGCTCGACTTTTGCGAAAGGTTTTCGACAAGTTGAAGGAGTTGACTATGATGATACCTTCTCACCCGTAGTGATGCTTAAGTCAGTCCGAATAATGTTAGAAATTGTCGTATTTCACAATTATGAAATCTGGCAAATCGATATCAAAACTGATTTCCTTAATGGATTTCTTAAAGAAGAGTTGTATATGATGCAACCAGAAGGTTTTGTGGATCATAAAGGTGCTAACAAAGTGCGCAAACTCCAACGATCCATCTATGGACTGGTGCAAGCATCTCGGAGTTGGAATATACGCTTTGATGAGGTGATCAAAGCATATGGTTTTATACAGACTTATGGTGAAGCCTGTATTTATAAGAAAGTGAGTGGGAGCTCTGTAGCATTTATGATATTATATGTGGATGACATATTGTTGATTGGAATTGATATAGAACTTCTAGATAGCATAAAACGATACTTGAATAAGAATTTTTCAATGAAAGACATCGGTGAAGCTACTTATATATTGGGCATCAAGATCTATAGAGATAGATCAAGACGCTTGAGAGGACTTTCACAAAGCACATACCTTGATAAAGTTCTGAAGAAGTTCAAAGTGGACCAGTCAAAGAAAGGGTTGTTGCTTGTGTTACAAGGTGTGAAGTTGAGTAAGACTCAAAACCCAACCACGGCAGAATATATATACAGAGAATGAAAGTCATTCCCTATGCCTTAGTCGTAGGTTCTATAAAGTATGCCATGCTGTGTACCAGACCTGTTGTGTGCCTTGCCATGAGTTTGGCAAGGGGGTACAATAGTGATCCAGGAGTAGATCTCTGGACAGCGGTCAAAATTATCCTTAGGTACCTAAAGAGGACTAAGGAAATGTTTCTCGGTTATGGAGGTGATAAAAAGTATATCTCTCGACAGCGGTCAATTCTCTTATACTATACACTATGCTTCTTAATTTTTAAGGCCTCACAATTAATTGAGGTATTCAATTTAGAACTATGTCAACTGATTTTGACCGGGTCTACAATTTCTCAAACTCTCCCATTCAATTCTTTTAATACACTTTTAACTTAGTCTTGGGAGGTCAACGACAAGTTCTCTGTGTGGTCTGCATATGCCGCCATGTTTTGGGGTAGAGAAGTAATACCCAGGGCGGACCTGACTTGGAAGTCGCGGGACCCCTCGCAATGCCAATTCTTTACTTGGTTGGCTCTATGAAATATATGTTGGACTTTGGATCGTCTTGCTGGAGAGGGCTACCTCATCAAGAAGCATGCCCCCTCCGTGATCAATAAGAGGAAACTATAAACCACGTACTACTTACATGTGTGTTTGCCAGGATGATGTGGACGGTGATTTGTGAGGCTTTGGGCAGATTGGAGTGGACACTAACCCCAAAGGATTCACTCAAATCATGGTTATGCAGAAAGCGGGGGCCGAACAATATGAGCAAGAAAGATCTTCACACCCTTTTTGTGTTGGAAATATGCCCTAGAGGCAATAATAAATTTGTTATTATAATATTTCCTTGTTCATGATAATTGTTTATTATCCATGCTAGAATTGTATTTATCAGAAACTCAGATACATGTGTGGATACATAGACAACAACGTGTCCCTTGTAAGCCTCTACCGGACTAGCTCGTTGATCAAAGATGGCTATGGTTTCCTAGCCATGGACATGAGTTGTCATTTGATAACAGGATCACATCATTAGGCAAATGATGTGATGGACAAGACCCAAACTATAAACGTAGCATATGATCGTATCAAGTTTATTTCTATTGTTTTCTGCATGTCAAGTATATATGTTCCTATGACCATGAGATCATGCAACTCACTGACACCGGAGGAATACCTTGTGTGTACCAAATGTCGCAATGTAACTGGGTGACTATAAAGGTGCTCTACAGGTACCTCCGAGGGTTTCTGTTGAGTTGGCATGCATCAAGGCTGGGATTTGTCACTCCGTATGACGGAGAGGTATCTCTGGGCCCTCTCAGTAATACAACATCACAAGAAGCTTACAAGGAATGTAATAATGAGTTAGCCACGGGATCTTGTATTACGGAATGAGTAAAGAGACTTGCCGATAACGAGATTGAACTAGGTATGGAGATACCCATGATCGAGTCTCGGGCAAGTAACGTACCGATAGACAAAGGGAACTGCATACGGGATTAGATTAATCCTTGGCATCGAGGTTCAACCAATAATATCTTCATAGAATATGTAGGAACCATTATGGGCATCCAAGTCCCGCTATTGGCTATTGACCATATAGGTGTCTCGGTCATGTCTTCATAGTTCTCGAACCCGCAGGGTCTACACACTTAATGTTTGTTGACGATATAAGTATAGTTGAGTCATTATGGTGGTTATCGAAGGTTGTTCGGAGTCCCGGATGAGATCTTGGACGTGATGGGGAACTCCAGAATGGTCCAGAGGTGAAGATAGATATATTGGACGAAGGGTATTGGAGTCCGCAATTGTTCCGGGGGTACCTGGTGATGACCAGCATGACCGAAAGGGGTTTTGGGGGGCCCCGACAAGTGTTGAGGGGCCTCTTGGGCCAAGGGGAGGGGTCAAACCAGCCCACTAAGGGGTTGTGCGGCCCCTTCACCCCTTCCCACATTTCCAGAGGAGGTGGGGCGCCACCCTAGGGTTCCCACCCCTTTGGCTTGGGGGCCAAGTCTCCTAAGGGGGAAACCCATCTAGGGTTTCCCTCTAGTGGCCGCCGACCCTAGATGGGATCCCTTAGGGGATCCCCCTCTCCCCCTTCCCCCTATATATATAGAGAGAGATGTAGAGAGAGGGCAGCCATACGCATATATGCCACGGCACTGCCCTCCCTCTCCCTTGTAGCCATCTTCCTCTCTATAGTGCTTAGCGAAGCTCTGCTGAGATTCCACCACCACCACTACCACCACGCCGCTGTGCTACCGGAGGACTCAAGCTACTACTTCACCATCGTGCACTGATCGAGGAGATGAAGGCGTCATCAAGCCATACATGTGTTGAACACGGAGGTGTCGTCTATTCAGCACTTGGATCGGAGTTCGCGGGACGGATCGTGATTGGATCGTGAAGAACATCAACCTCGTTTCTTAACGCTTCCGCATAGCGATCTACAAGGGTATGTAGATGCAATCTCTCCTCTTGAAGATGGTCATCTCCTAGATTCATCTTGGTGAGCGTAGGAAATTTTTTGTTTCCCATGCAACGTTCCCCAATAGTGGCATCATGAGCTAGGTCCATGCGTAGATGACATCACAAGTAGAACACAAAGGAGTTTGTGGGCGTTGATATTCAAATTGGTTCCTTCCTTGGTATTTTCTTGATTCGACAGCATTGTGGGATGAAGCGGCCCGGACAAACCTTACATGTCCACGTACATGAGACAGGTTCCATCGACAGACATGTGACTTTGTTGCATAAAGATGGTTGACGGATGTCTTTCTCTCCCACCTTAGTTGAATCGGATTCGACAAAGGCAGTCCTTGTAGAAGGTTAAATGGCAACTTTCATATCACCATTGTGGCTTTGCGTAGGTAAGAATCGTTCTTGCTAGATACCCATAGCAGCCACGTAAAACATACAACAACAATTAGAGGATGTCTAACTTGTTTTTGTAGGGTATGTTGTGATATTATATGGCCAAAGACATGATGAGATATATTTGATGTATGAGATGATCATGTTTGTAATAGTTTATATCGACTTGCATGTTGATGCATACGATAACCGACGGGAGCCATAGGGTTGTCTTTAATTATTGTATGACCTATGTGTCAATTATTAAGCGCTATGTAATGCTTTACTTTATCGCTGAGCAGTAGCAATAGTAGTATAAGCATGGTTGGCGTGACAACCTCGACGGTGACATGATGATGGAGATCATGGTGTCATGCCGGTGACAATGGAGATCATACCGGTGCTTTGGAGATGGAGATCAAAAGCACAAGTTGATGGCCATATCATGTCACTTATGATTTGCTTGTGATGTTAATCCTTTTATGCATCTTATTTTGCTTAGGACGACGGTAGCATTATAAGGTGATTCCTCACTAAAATTTCAAGATAATATTGTGTTCTCCCCAAGTGTGCACCGTTGCTGAAGTACGTCGTTTCGAAGCACCACGTGATGATCGGGTGTGATAGACTCTACATTCACATACAATGGGTGCAACCGTGCAAGCCAGTTTTGCACATGTGGAACACTTGGGTTAAACTTGATGAGCCTAGCATGTAGAGACATGGCCTCAGAACACAAGAGACCGAAAGGCCGAACATGAGTCATATATTATATATGATCAACATGGAGATGTTGACCATTGAAACCACCTCATCTCACGTGATGATCAGACTTTGGTTGGTGAATTTGGATCATGTTACAGTCGGATGATCGGAGGGATGTCAATTTGAGTGGGAGTTCTTAAGTAATATGATTAGTTGAACTCATTATCATGAACATAGTGTAAATTGTCTTTGCAAATTATGTTGTAGATCAATAGCTCGTGCTATAGCTCCCTGTTTTAATACGTTCCTCGAGAAAGACTAAGTTGAAAGATATTGTAAGAAATTATGCGGACTAGGGCCGTAGTCTAAGGATTGTCCTCACTGCTGCACAGAAGCCTTATGTCCTTGATGCACTGCTCGGTGTGCCAACCCCTCTAGCGTCATCTATGGATGTTGTGAACATCTGGTAGACACATTTAGATGACTACTTGATAGTTCAGTGCGCCATGCTTTACACCTTAGAATCGGGGCTCGAAAGATGTTTTTGAACGCCATGGAACATATGTGATGTTCCAGGAGTTGAAATTGGTATTTCAGGCTCATGCCTGTGTTGGGAGGTATGAGACCTCTGACAAGTTCTTTGCCTACAAGATGGAGGATAATAACTCAGCTAGTGAGCATGTGCTCAGAATGTCTAGGTACTACAATCCCTTGAATCAAGTGGGAGTTATTCTTCTAGATAAGATAGTGATTGACAGAGTTCTCCAGACACTATCATCAAGCTACTGGAACTTCCTGATGAACTATAACATGCAAGGGATGGAGATGATCCCAGAGCTGTTCGCGGTAGACCATGAAGGTAGAAATCAAGAAGGATCATCAAGTGTTGATGGTTTACAAGACCACTAGTTTCAATAAGGGCAAGGGCATGAAGAGAAAGTTCATGAATGGCAAGCCGGTTGCTGCTCCAGCGAAGTAACCCAAGGTTGAACCCAAACCTGAGACTAAGTGCTTCTATTGTAAGGGGAACGGTCACTGGTAGCGGAGCTACCCCAAATACTTGGTAGATAAGAAAGCTGGCAACCTCAACAAAAGTATATTTAATATACTTGTTATTGATGTGTACCGTACTAGTACTCCTAGTAGCACCTGGGTATTAGATACCGGTTCAGTTGCTAATATTGGTAACTCAAAACAAAAGCTGCTGAATAAATAGAGACTAGCTAAGGGTGAGGTGACGATGTGTGTTGGAAGTGTTTCCAAGGTTGATGTGATCACCATCGCACGCTCCCTCTACCTTCGAGATTAGTGTTGAACCTAGATAAATGTTATTTGGTGTCTGCGTTGAGGCATGAACACAATTATATTGTGTTTATTACAATACGGTTATTCATTTAAGTCAGAGAATAATGGTTATTCTATTTACATGAATAATACCTTCTATGGTCATACACCCAAGGTGAATGGTTTGTTTAATCTCGATCGTAGCGATACACATGTTCATAATATTAATGCCAAAAGATGAAAGTTAATAATGATAGTACCACATACTTGTGGCACTGCCGCTTAGGTCATATTGGTGTAAAGCGCATGAAGAAACTCCACGCTGATAGACTTTTGGAGTCACTTGATTCTGAATCACTTGACACATGCGAACCATGCCTTATGGGCAAGATGACTAAAACCCTGTTTTCTGGTACATTGGAACGGGCAAGTGACTTGTTAGAAATCATACATGCTGATGTGTGTGGTCCGATGAGTGTTGACACGTGCGGTGGATATCGTTATTTCCTCACCTTCACTGATGATTTGAGTAGATATGGGTATGTTTACTTAATGAAGCATAAGTCTGAAACATTTGAAAAGTTCAAGAAATTTCAGAGTGAAGTTGAGAATCATCGTAAAAAGAAGGTTAAATCCCTATGATCCTATATAAGGGGAGAATATCTGAGTTATGAGTTTGGCAATCACTTAAGACAATGTGGAATTGTTTCACAGTTGACGCCACCTGGAACACCACAGTGTAATGGTGTGTCCGAACGACGTGATCATACCTTATAGATATGGTGCGTTCTATGATGTCTCTTGCCGATCTACCACTATTGTTTTGGGGTTATGCATTAGCGACAGCCACATTCACTTTAAATAGGGAACCATCTAAGTCCATGGAGATGACACCGTATGAACTGTGGTTTGGCAAGAAACCTAAGTTGTCATTTCTTAAGGTTTGGGTCTGCGACACTTATGTGAAAAGGCTTGATCCTGATAAGCTTGAACCCAAAGCGACCAAATGCATTTTCATAGGATACCCAAAGGATAAGATTGGTTATACCTTCTATCTCAGATATGAGGGCAAAGTGTTTGTCGCTAAGAACGGGTCATTTCTTGAGAAAGTGTTTTTCTTGAAAGAATTGAGTGGGAGGAAGATAGAACTTGATGAGGTTGTTGAACCATTACTTCAACCAGAGAGTAGCGCAGCAAAGAAAGATGTCTCTGTGGCACCTACGTCAGTTAAAGAGGAAGCTAGTGATGATGATCATGAAGCTTCGGATCAAGTTACTGTTGAACCTTGTAGGTCGACAAGGGTACGTACAGCTTCTGAGTGGCACGGTAACCCTGTCTTAGAGGTCATGTTGTTGGACAACGGTGAACCTACGAGCTATGGAGAAGCGATGGTGGGCCCGGCTCCCAACAAATGGCTAGGAGCCTTGAAATCTGAGATAGGATCCATGTATGAGAACAAAGTATGGATTTTGATGGACTCGTGCGATGATTGGCAAGCCATTGAGAATAAATGGATCTTTGAGAAGAAGACATACGTTGATGGTAATGTCACCATTTATGAAGCTCGACTTGTCGCAAAGAAGTTTCTGACAAGTTCAAGGAGTTGACTATGATGAGACTTTCTCACTCATAGCGATGCTAAAGTCTGTTGGAGTTATGTTAGTAGTTGCTGCACTTTCATTTACGAAATCTAGCAGATGGATGTCAAAACAAAGTTTCCTTGACGGTTTTCGTGAGGAAAGGTTGTATGTATACATCCAGAAGGTTTTGTTGATCCTAAGGATGCTAAAAGGTATGCAAGCTCCATCGATCCTTCTATGGACTGGAGCAAGCATCTCGGAGTTGGAACATACGCTTTGATGAGGTGATCAAAGCTTTTGGTTATATTAAAAGTTTGCAAGAAACTTGTATTCACAAGAAAGTGAGTGGGAGCACTACAACATTTCTGATAAGTATATGTGGCTGACATATTGTTGATCAGAAATGATGTAGAATTTCTGGAAAGCATAAAGGGTTGTTTGAAATGAGTTTTTCAAAGGAAGACCTGGGTAAGTCTGCTTACATATTGGGCAACAAGATCTATAGAGATAGATCAAGACGCCTGATAAGACTTTCATAGAGCACATACCTTGACATGATTTTGAAGGAGTTCAAAATGGATCAGTGAAAGAAGGAGTTCTTGCCTGAGTTGTAAGGTGTGAAGTTGAGTAAGACTCAAAGATCGACCACGGCAGAAGAAAGAGAAAGGACGAAGGGTCGTCCCCTATGCCTTAGCCATAGTCTCTATACGGTATGCCATGCTATGTACCCCACCTGAGGTGTGCCTTGCCACGTGTCTGGCAAGGTGGTACAAGAGTGATCGAGGAGTGGATCACCAGACAATGGTCAAAATTATCCTAGGAGGAATAAGGAAATGTTTCTTGGTTATGGAGGTGATAAAGAGTTTGGCGTAAAGGGTTACGTCGATGCAAGCTTTAAAAACTATCTGGATGACTCTGAGTAGCAAACCGGATACATATAGTGGAGCAGCCATTTGGAATAGCTCCAAGTGGAGCTTGGTAGCAGCATCTACAATATGACATAGAGATTTGCGAAGTACACACAGAACTGAATGTTGCAGACCCGTTGACTAAAACCTCTCTCACAAGCATAACATGATCAAACCCTATAACTCATTGAGTGTTAATCACATGGTCATGTGAACTAGATTATTGACTCTAGTAAACTCTTTGTGTGTTCGGCACATGGCGATGTGAACTGTGAGTCTTAATCACATGGCGATGTGAACTAGATTATTGACTCTAGTGCAAGTGGGAGACTGTTGGAAATATGCCCTAGAGGTAATAATAAATTGGTTATTATCATATTTCCTTGTTCATGATAATCGTTTATTATCCATGCTAGAATTGTATTGATCGGAAACTCAGATACATGTGTGGATACATAGACAACAACGTGTCCCTAGTAAGCCTCTACCGGACTAGCTCATTGTTCAAAGATGGCTATGGTTTCCTAGCCATGTGCTACCTCTTGAGCACTGCATTGGTTTTCACTTGAAGAGGAAAGGGTGATGCAGCAAAGTAGCGTAAGTATTTCCCTTGGTTTTTGAGAACCAAGGTATCAATCCAGTAGGAGGCTACACACAAGTCCCTCGTACCTACACAAACAAACAAGAACCTCGCAACCAACGCGATAAAGGGGTTGTCAATCCCTTCACGGCCACTTGCGAAAGTGAGATCTGATAGAGATAATAAGATAAGATAAATATTTTTGGTATTTTTATGATATAGATTGAAAAGTAAAGATTGCAAAATAAATTAGATCGGAAACTTATATGATAGAAAATAGACCCAGGGGCCATAGGTTTCACTAGTGGATTCTCTCAAGATAGCATAAGTATTACGGTGGGTGAACAAATTACTGTCAAGCAATTGATAGAAAAGTGCATAGTTATGAGAATATCTAGGCATGATCATGTATATAGGCATCACGTCCGCGACAAGCAGATCAAAACGATTATGCATCTACTACTATTACTCCACACATCGACCGCTATCCATCATGCATCTAGAGTATTAAGTTCATATGAACAGAGTAACGCATTAGGCAAGATGACATGATGTAGAGGGATAAACTCAAGCAATATGATATAAACCCCATCTTTTTATCCTCGATGGCAACAATACAATACGTGCCTTGCTGCCTCTGCTATCACTGGGAAAGGACACCGCAAGATTGAATCCAAAGCTAAGCACTTCTCCCATTGCAAGAAAGATCAATCTAGTAGGCCAAACCAAACTAATAATTTGAAGAGACTTGCAAAGATAACCAATCAGAGGAGATTCAAATATTTCTCATAGATAAACTTGATCATAAACCCACAATTCATCGGATCTCGACAAACACACCGCAAAAAGAGTTACATCGAATATATATCCAAGAAGATCGAGGAGAACATTGTATTGAGATTCAAAGTGAGAGAAGAAGCCATCTAGCTAATAACTATGGACCCGAAGGTCTGTGGTAAACTACTCACAACTCATCGGAGAGTCTTTGCGTTGATGTAGAAGCCCTCCATGATCGATTCCCCCTACGGTGGAGCGCCGGAAAAGGCTCCAAGATGGGATCTCACGGGGACAGAATGTTGCGGTAGTGGAAATAGGGTTTTATGGTGCTCCCGGATGTATTCAGGGTATGCAAGTATATATAGGCGAAGGAAGTCGGTCAAGGGATCCACGAGGGGCCCACAAGGGTGGGGGCGCGCCCACCCCCCTAGGACGCGCCCTGGACCCTCGTGCCCACCTCGTTTACTTCTTGACGTCCACTCCAAGTCTCCTGGATTGCGTTTGTTCAAAAAATATCTCTCCCGAAGGTTTCATTCCATTTGGACTCCGTTTGATATTCCTTTTCTTCGAAACACTGAAATAGGCAAAAAAACAGCAATTTGGGCTGGTCCTCCGGTTAATAGGTTAGTCCCAAAAATGATATAAAAGTGTATAGTAAAGCCCATAAACATCCGAAACGGGTAATATAATAGCATGGAACAATAAAAAATTATAGATACGTTGGATACATATCAAGCATACCCAAGCTTAATTCCTGCTCGTCCTCGAGTAGGTAAATGATAAAAACAGAAATTTTGATGTGGAATGCTACCTAGCATATTTCTCAATGTAATTTTCTTTATTGTGGCATGAATGTACAGGTCCAAATGATTCAAGATAAAAGTTCATATTAACATAAAAATAGTAATAGTTCAAGCATACTAACAAGTAATCATGTCTTACCAAAATAATATAGCCAAAGAAAGCTTATCCCTACAAAATCATATAGTTAGGCTATGCTTCATTTTCATCACACAAAATACTCCTATCATGCACAACCCCGGTTTCAGCCAAGCAATTGGTTCATAATTTTTAACGCGCTTCAGCTTTTTTAACTCTCACGCAATACATGAGCGTAAGCCATGGATATAGGACTATGGGTGGAATAGAATATGATGATGGAGGTTGTGTGGAGAAGACAAAAAAGGATAAAATCTCACATTGACGAGGCTAATCAACGGGCTATGGAGATGCCCATCAATTGATGTCAACATGAGGAGTAGGGATTGCCATACAATGGATGCACTAGAGCTATAAATGTATGAAAGCTCAACAAAAGAAACTAAGTGGGTGTGCATCCAACTCGCTTTCTCACGAAGACCTAGGGCATTTTGAGGAAGCCTATCATTGGAATATGACTCTAATAATGAAGATCATCACACTTTTATTTATTTACAACTCAAGAATTACAACTCAATACTTAGAACAAAATATGACTCTATGTGAATGCCTCCAGCGGTGTACCGGGATATGCAATGAATCAAGTGACATGTATGAGAGAATTATGAAGGTGGCCTTGCCACAAATACGATGTCAACTACATGATGGAACATGTCATAATAACGGAATGGTGGAAGGTTGCATGACAATATATCTCGGAATGGCTATGGAAATGCCATAATAGGTAGGTATGGTGGCTGTTTTGAGGAAGATATAAGGAGGTTTATGTGTGATAGAGCTTATCGTATCACGGGGTTTGGATGCACCGGCGAAGTTTGCACCAACTCTCAAGGTGAGAAAGGGTAATGCACGGTACCGTAGAGGCTAGCAATGATGGAAGGGTAAGAGTGTGTATAATCCATGGACTCACATTAGTCATAAAGAACTCATATAATTATTGCAAAAGTTATTTATCCCTCGAAGCAACGTACTACTATGCATGCTCCTAGGGGAATGGTTGGTAGGAGTTAACCATCGCGCGATCCCGACCTCCACTCACAAGGAAGGCAATCAAAGAGCACCCCATGCTACAAATTTGTTACATAAATTTTACCATACGTGCATGCTACGGGACTTGCCAACTTTAAAACAAGTATTTCTCAATTTCATAATTACCCAACTAGCATGACTCTAAATTACCACCTTTATATCTCAAAAAAATTATCAAGCATCAAATTGATCATAGCATCCAATGCACTTTATGTGATAGTTTTTATTATACCCAACTTGGATGCCCATCATACTAGGACCAATTTTATAACCATAGCAAATACCATGCTGTTCTAAAAGACTCTCAAAATAATATAAGTGAAGCATGAGAGATCAACAATTTCTACAAAATAAAACCATCGCCGTGCTCTAAAAATATATAAGTGAAGCACTAGAGCAAAATTGTCTAGCTCAAAAGATATAAGTGAAGCACATAGAGTATTCTAATAAATTCTGATTCATGTGTGTATCTCCCAAAAGGTGTGTACATCAAGGATGACTAAAATCAAATACTCATATCATACAAGACGCTCCAAGGAAAACACATATTATGTGATGAATAAAAATATAGCTCCAAGTAAAGTTACCGATAGACGAAGACGAAAGAGGGGATGCCTTCCGGGGCATCCCCAAGCTTAGGCTTTTGGTTGTCCTTGAATTACCTTGGGGTGCCTTGGGCATCCCCAAGCTTAGGCTCTTGCCACTCCTTATTCCATAGTCCATCAAATCTTTACCCAAAACTTGAAAACTTCAGAACACAAAACTCAACAGAAAATCTCATAAGCTCCGTTAGTGCAAGAAACCAAACCACCACTTTAAGGTAATGTAATGAACTCATTATTTATTTATATTGGTGTTAAACCTACTTTATTCCAACTTCACTATGGTTCATACCCCCCGATACTAGCCATAGATTCATCAAAATAAGCAAACAACACACGAAAAACAGAATCTGTCAAAAACAGAATAGTCTGTTCTAATCTGTAACTTTAGAATACTTATGGAACTCTAAAAATCCTACCAAAATAGGAAGTCCTAGGAAATTTGTCTATTGATCTACTGCAAAAAGAATCAACTAAAAATAACGTTTATGTGATTTATTAACATTATTCTCGTGCATGCAAAAGTTTCTGTTTTTCAGCAAGATCAAATTAACTAACACCGTAGGTTGTCCTATAGGTTCTACTTGGCACAAACACTAATTAAAACATAAAACCACATCTAAAAAGAAGCTAGATGAATTATTTATTACTAAACAGGAGCAAAAAGCAAGGAACAAAAATAAAATTGGGCTGCCTCCCAACATGCGCTATCGTTTAACGCCCCTAGCTAGGCATAAAAGCGAGAATAGATCTAAGTATTGCCATCTTTGGTATTCAATTCATAAGTGGCTCGCATAATAGATTCATAAGGTAATTTGATTTTCTTTCTAGGAAATTTTTCCATGCCCTTTCTTAATGGAAATTGGAATCTAATATTTCCTTCCTTCATATCAATAATTGCACCAATCGTTCTAAGGAAAGGTCTACCAACAATAATAGGACATGAAAGATTGCAATCTATATCAAGAACGATAAAATCTACGGGCACATAATTCCTATTTGCAACAATAAGAATATCATTAATCCTTCACATAGGTTTCTTAATAGTGGAATCCGCAAGGTGCAAGTTTAAAGAGCAATCATCAAAATCGCAGAAACCTAACACATCACACAAAGTTTTTGGAATCGTGGAAACACTAGTACCCAAATCACACAAAGCATAGCATTCATGATCTTTAATTTTAATTTTAGTAGTAGGTTCCCACTCATCATAAAGTTTTCTAGGCATAGAAACTTCCGGTTCAAGTTTCTTCTTCATAAGATTGCATCAAAGCATCAACGATATGTTTGGTAAAAGCTTTATTTTGACTATAAGCATGAGGAGAATTTAACACGGATTGCAACAAGGAAATACAATCTATTAAAGAGAACTTGTCATAATTAAATTCCTTGAAATCCAAAATAGTGGGTTCATTGCTATGTAAAGTTTTGACCTCTCCAATCCCACTTTTACCAAATTTAGCATCAAGATCTAAAAACTAAATGCAATTCACTGACACCGGAGGAATACCTTGTGTGTACCAAACGTCGCAACATAACTGGGTGACTATAAAGGTGCTCTACATGTATCTCCGAGGGTGTCTGGTGAGTTGGCATGGATCAAGACTGGGATTTGTCACTCCGTATGACGGAGAGGTATCTCTAGGCCCTCTTGGTAATACAACATCACAAGAAGCTTGCAAGCAATGTGACTAATGATTTAGCCACGGGATCTTGTATTACAGAACGAGTAAAGAGACTTGCCGGTAACGAGATTGAACTAGGTAAGGAGATATCGACGATCGAATCTCGGGCAAGTAACATACTGATAGACAAAGGGAACTTCATACGGGATTAGCTGAATCCTTGGTCCCACTATTGGTTATTGATCGTAGAGGTGTCTCGGTCATGTCTGCATAGTTCTCTAACCCGGAGGGTCTACACACTTAACGTTTGGTGACGATATAAGTATAGTTGAGTCATTATGGTGGTTACCGAAGGTTGTTCGGAGTCCTGGATGAGATCTTGGACATGACGAGGAACTCCGGAATGGTTCGCAGGCAAAGATCGATATATTGGATGAAGGATATTGGAGTCCGGAATTGTTCCGGGGGTACCTGGTGATGACCAGCATGACCGAAAGAGGTTTCGCGGGGCCCCGACAAGTGTTGGGTGATACATCTCCAACATATCTATAATTTTTGATTGTTCCATGCTGTTATATTATCATTCTTGTATGTTTTAAAATCATTTTGTAGTCATTTTATATCATTTTTGGGTACTAACCTATTGACATAGTGCCCAGTGCTAGTTGCTGTTTTCTGCATGTTTTTTTACATCGCAGGAAATCAATACCAAACGAAGTCCAAACACAGCGAAACTTTTTGAGGATTTTTTTGGGCCAGAAGACATCCAATGGGCCAGGAAAGCACCTGGGGGTGCTCTGAGGGGAGCACAACCCACCAGGGCGTGCCTGGAGGCCCAAGCGCGCCCAGGTGGGTTGTGCCCACCTCGGGTGCCCCGTGAACCGCCTCTTTGCTCTATAAATACCCCAATATTTTAGAAATCCTAGGGGAGTCAATGAAAATCAATTCCAGCCACCGCAGATTCCAGAAACACCAGATCCAATCTAGACACCATCTCGGAGGGGTGCATCATGTCCATTGTTGCCTCTCCGATGATGCGTGAGTAGTTCTTTCTAGACCTATGGGTCCGTAGTTAGTAGCTAGATGGCTTCCTCTCTCTCTCTTGATTATCAATAAAATGGTCTCTTGGAGATCCATATGATGTAAGTTTTTTGCGGTGTGTTTGTTGGGATCCGATGAACTTTTAGTTTATGATCAAATCTATGTTTTTATCCATGAAAGTTATTTGAGTCTTCTTTGATCTCTTATATGCATGATTGATTATAGCCTCGTATTTCTTCTCCGATATTTGGGTTTTTTTGGCCAACTTGATCTATTTATCTTGCAATGGGAAGAGGTGCTTTGTGATGGGTTCGATCTTACTGTGCTTGATCCCAGTGACAGAAAGGGAAATGACACATATGTATCATTGCTATTAAGGATAACAAGATGGGATCTATTTCTACATAAATAGATCTTGTCTACATCATGTCATCGTTCTTATTGCATTACTCCATTTCTCCATGAACTTAATACACTAGATGCATGCTGGATAGCGGTCGATGTGTGGAGTAATAGTAGTAGATGCAGGCAGGAGTCGGTCTACTAATCTTGGACGTGATGCCTATATAATGATCATTACTTGGATATCGTCATGATTATTTGAAGTTCTATCAATTGGCCAACAGTAATTGTTTTCCCACCGTTTGCTATTTTTCCCGAGAGAAGCCACTAGTGAAACCTATGGCCCCCAGGTCTCTTTTGATCATGTTTGCCTTTGCGATATATTTTCCTTTGCATTTATTTTCATATCTATTAAACCAAAATACAAAAAATAGCTTGCTGCAATTTATTTGTTCCGTGATCTATTTATCCTATTTACCACTTTTATCTCACGTTATTTGCCTATCTTGAGGCGTCGTACCCGAAAGGGATTGACAACCCCTTTAACACGTCGGGTTGCGAGTATTTGTTATTTGTGTGCAGGTGCCTTTTACGTGGTGGTCTCATCACTGAGGGAAATACCTATTGTCTCTATACTGCATCATCCCTTCCTCTTTGGGGAAATACCAACGTAGTTCTAGCACACATCAAAAGGAATTTATGGCGCTGTTGCCGGGGAGGATCTTCAACATCAACCAGGTTCCTTATCACAAATCTCATCTCCTCGCGATTTACATTATTTGCCATTTGCCTCTCGTTTCCTCTCTCCACTTCACAAATTTGCCGTTTTATTCGCCCTCTTTTTCGCTCGCCTTTTTCTTGTCAGATCTCTTGTTTGCTTGTGTGACCATGTGTCTTCTATTGGCTTGCATCTTTGCTTGTTAAAAATCTATTGATATGGATCCTCATCCACTAGCTAATATTTTTGAGAGATCTAATTATGTTGAACCAGTTGCTAGTGATTTGAGTGCACTTGATTATCTCTATGAAGTTTTGCTTGAAATTCGTGAATCTGAAAATTGTGATGAAGTGCTTAAAGAAGAAATTTATGAAGTGATTCACGATAGCTCCTTGAATAAAAAGCATGATTGCAATGGCGTTAGTATAAATTCTATTAATGTCAATTGTGCCAATGTTATGCAAAACCCCAAGCTTGGGGATGCTAATGTTTCTATGTCCACTAATTATTGTAATGATCATGATTGGGGTGATTCTTCTTATGATCTTGAAAATTTATTTAAGCCTCATGATGAATATGCTATTGATAATAATTGTCAGTGTACAGAAGTAGGGGTTCTACTTTGTACCCCTTTACCTATGCACGGGCAGCCAGAGCCACGGCCACGGCCACACTTAGCAGGGCAAGTATGGGAAGCCGAAGCCACCAGATGATCAAAGGAACGCCAAGACAGAGACACGAAGAGAAGGAGGGTGAGGTGGACTCCCCCGGCAAGACCCTTGCTGGGGTGGCCTCCACGGCCCTGGCAAGGACCTTGCCGGGGACAGCTTGCCAAACCCTAGTGGAGCGCCACCCTTGAGCCCGAGGTTTCCAATACCAACAAACACATTGGAACCAAGGCGCGGGAGGTGCCTCCATGGTGGCATGCAGATCTTTGTGAAGATCATTAACACACAATATCAGGTAAGGACCAGAAGACGAGACCTCCGGCAACATCCTTGCTGGGACGACCGCAGTGCCATGGCAAGACCCTTGCCCCCCCGGCAAGACCCTTGCCGAGGACATCAGCAAGGCCACGGCCAGGCCCACACGCGTCAAGACCCCACCGCCGTTCACATGCAGCTGCCAGCCCAGCCAGGCAGGCGGGCACCTGTGTGGCGACGTGCCGTCCCGAGGCCAACTCAGCAAGCACCTGCGTTGTGGCATGCAGATCTTCGTGAAGACGCTGCCACCGCGCCACCTCAGCTGCCTGCCAGCCTACATGGCGCTACCCACCCCGCTGGCCTGCGCGCGTGTCGAAGCAGGGCAAGGCGGTGATAAAACAGGGGGACACCTCAGAGGTGCATTTAATGCATCTTGTCCCGTAATGGCAAGTGATAAACATAGCTACTGCACCCTTTCCACCTCCTGTCACTACAAAAGAAAGACACATCCATGACATTTTGGGCCGAACGAATTTTTTCTGTCATACTTATGACACTTCTATGAAGATAATTGTGACAAAACCTGGTATCATCACAGATGTGGTGGGCTCCTACTTCTATGACAAAAAATCATGACAAAAATGGGCTTTTTGTCCTGGGCGGGCCGGAGACGCGGCTGCATGACATTCTTTGGGCCGTCCATGACGGAAAAAATCGTGGTAGAAGAGAGGGCGAGGAAAATATCGGGGTGTTCCCGGTTACGATGGGTGGTCGGGGCCGAGCGATGCGCGTTTCTCTCGTACATGTATGCACGTGGGTGCGAGGCGTTGGGCTGTAACTGAACCCGAGCAAGGCGTTCACCTATACTGAACCCGAGCAAGGCGTTCACCTATACTGAACCCGAGCGATTGCACTGCAGACTACGCGTTACTGAACCCGAGCGATCGATCGATGCATGGCTCTTAACTGAACCCGATCGAGCGGTTCCTTCACTACTGCTGCTAACTAGAGCCGATCGATGCTGCCTCTGGATGAACAGTGAGTATTGCGAGGGGGGTGGATGAACAGTGAGCGATGGGGGTGGAGGAACAAGACCCCGTGGTGTTGCCTCTAGATGAACAGGACCCTGATCGATCGAGCCGGTTGGGGCTGGATGAACCGGACCCCGTGGAGGGTTGGATGAACAGGAGGACCCCGTGGAGGGTTGGATGAACAGTAGATGGTGGAGGGGTGGATGAACAGTAGCCCGTGGAGGGGTGGTTGAACAGGAGCCCGTGGAGAGGGGTGGTTGAATAGTAGCTGGTGGAGTAGCGCGCAGTGGAGGCTGGATGAACAGGAGCCTGTGGATGAACAGTCGTAGGTGGAGGCTGGAGGAGGTCGACGGTGGACGAACAGTAGCCCGTGGAGGCTGGAGGAGGTCGACGGTGGAGATGAACAGTATCCCATGGAGTCCCTTTTGCGGTACCCCACACCCCTCCCAATGAACAGGACCCCCGTTTCGACCATAGTGCTCCAACACAAGTCCGTTTCCTCCGTTTTGTGGGACGCCACACCCCTCCCGATCAGCAAGACCCCGTTTCGACTTTAGGAGGTCCAACACAAGTCCGTTTCCTCTGTTTTGCAGTACGCCAGACCCCTCCTGATGAACAGGACCCCGTTTCAAACGTGGACGGTCGAACACAAGGCCGTTTCCTCCATTGTGCGGTACGCCAGGCCTCGTTTCCATCACCTGTTCCATCCAAGCCCTCCCGATGAACACTGTTGGCGTCCTGGAAACGGGGGTCCCCATACTTGCCTGCATGTGGCCTGCAGTGTAGCTCAACTAGTGGCCCAGTACGGCCCGTCTTCATCAACAAACGCTCAAGACCCTCGCGATGGGCCAAGCCTCATGGGGTGGACGGTGCAAGGCCTCCTTAGGGGCGGCCTCACCAGGCAGGCTCGCGAGGAGGCAGAGAGATCAAGGCAAGGGGTACCTCGCGAGGTGCTCATGATGCAAGCCATGAAGATCAAGACCAGGCGGGCGCCAGCCTGCGCAGTGTCCTCATTTCCCCTTTGGTGCAAAGGGGGCAAGCGCAGGCACGGAGTACCGAGGCATCAGGCAAAGGTTTCCATATTGGTGCAACGAGACCAAGACCAACAGAGCGGCGGGACGGAGGTCACCGTGGAGCCCAAGACAGCATCATCACCAGTGTCTTTGGCAGTCGAAGACCACCTTTAGTCCGGATAGCTTGTACTAGTTGTCCCCTTTCAAAATGGCCGTTGTTGGCTCTCTTCCCGTTCAATATTTGGGAAGAGGACCTGGGCCTCTATAAATAGAGATAGCTACAACAATAGAAGACGGGTTAAGTTCATCCACATACGACCACCACAAGAACACCTCTCGCGAGGCTGTTCTTCCTCTGTATTGTTCATCATCAGCCCAAGAGGCAATCCACCACACCACACACAGGAGTAGGGTATTACACCACAACGGTGGCCCAAACCTGTATAAATCTTGTGTCTGTTGTGTTGTTCATCGTGTTAGCTTAGATTCGCGGCGAGGTTTTGGGACGTGAATCGGTAGGGAGAAGATCTTCGTGCGCACCCCAGAGTTCGAACCTTAAGGGTTTTGCCGGAACCCGATATCCAACATTTGGCGCGCCAGGTAGGGGTGCGCCAGAGCTCTCCCTTCCATTGACCCGCTCTCCACCAACACTGCGCCTCGCCCTGATAGTGAACAACACGCCACCGGCTCCGGTGGCCAACACTAGCGCGGGGGGCAGGGGGCTCCGAGCCTTGGCCCCCGCCTTGCGACAGGTGTAGTGGCCGCACAAGTTCAAGCCAGAGATGCCGCCGCGCTACGACAATGCGGTGGACCCGCTGGCTTTCCTGCTGGCATATGAAGAGGCCGTCCTCAAGGCCGGAGGCGACGACAAGGTCATGGCCAACTGGTTTCCGATGGCCCTCACCAGCGTCCCACGTGTTTGGCTGCTCCACTTGCCAACATCTTCTATGGCCTCGTGGGAGGAGCTGCGCAACATCTTCCTCACCCACTACGTTGCGCCGGCGCCCCCGGTCGTCGTAGCTCTCCTGGGCGGCTTGCAGGCGCCACCTTCCAGCCGCCACGTCAAGCCATTCGTCCGCCAGATCGGCACCGCCCTCACACGGGAGGGAGCTCCTCCGGGTTGGGCGGCACCCAAGGCTGACCTGACCTTCAACTCGGACGATCACCCCGTCAACATCGCTTGCTCGGGTGCGCTCCCAATGCTTTGCACACCCACCATCTGCCAGGTTATGTCGGATATCGGGTTCCGGCAAAACCCTTAAGGTTCGAACTCTGGGGTGCGTGTGAAGATATTCCCCCTACCGATCCACGTCCCAACGCCTCGCTGAGAATCTAAGATAAACGATGAACAACACGAGGGACACAAGATTTATACTGGTTCGGGCCACCGTTGTGGTGTAATACCCTACTCCAGTGTGTGGTGTGGTGGATTACCTCAGGGGCTGATGATGAATAGTAC
Source organism: Triticum aestivum (assembly GCF_018294505.1). Taxonomy (NCBI): domain Eukaryota; kingdom Viridiplantae; phylum Streptophyta; class Magnoliopsida; order Poales; family Poaceae; genus Triticum; species Triticum aestivum. The sequence goes on from NC_057795.1 coordinate 528,074,009, forward strand.
AAGGGAAGAACAGCCTCGCGAGAGGTGTTCTTGTGGTGGTGATTTGAGAAGGATTCGATCCGCTCTCAATGGCTCTGGATCAGATCCTGATGATATGTCCCTCTACTGTGGTGGCTAGCCCTATTTATAGAGGCCCTGGTCCTCTTCCCAAATATTGAGCAGGAAGGGCGCCAACAATGGCCATTTTGAAGGGGAACATCTAGTACAAGTTATCCTGACTAAAGTTGGTCTTCGGCTGCCAAAGGCACTGGCGATGACGCCGTCTTGGGCTCCACGGTGACCTCCGTCCTGCCGCTCTGTGGTCTTGGTCTAGTTGTACCAAAATGGTAACCTTTGCTTGATGCCTCAGTACTCCGTGCCTGCGCTTGCCCCCTTTGCACCAAAGAGGAAACAAGGACACTGCGTAGGCCGGCGCCCGCCTGGCACCCGCCTGGTCTTGGTCATCATATCTTGCGTCACGAGCACCTCGTGAGGTACCCCTGCCTTGATCTCTTCACCTCCTCGCAAGCCTGCCTGGTGAGGCTGCTCCTGAGGAAGCCTTTCGTCGTCCGCCCCGTGATGCTTGGCCCCTCGCGAGGGTCTTGAGCTTGAGTTGATAAAGATGGGCCGTACTGGGCCACCACTTGAGCCACACCGCAGGCCGCAGGCAGGCAAGTCTGGGGACCCCCATTCCCAAAACGCCGACAGTAGCCCCCGGGCCCAAGGCACGCTCGGACTTGGCTTAGCAGAGAAGCGAAAGGGCAAGTGCGAAGCATCGGGGGCCCCACAGCCTGCGGCCTTGGTCACCGCGGGGCGGTTGATTGGACGTGGGCGTCCCTGCTTCCCCACGCTGCCTCGGCAACTGCCCGACTTGAGAAGTCCCTGCATGCAAAAATGAGTCATGATTACCTGCGATCGTGGCTGCCGACGATTGGCCTCCTCTAGGCTATAAATGCGAGGGGGGCACGAGCCCCCGCAGTCCATCTCTTCCTACTCCGCTCCTTCTTCCTTGCTCCTCCCCCATCTGCTTGCTATGTCCCATGGCGCCTACGAAGAGGTTCTCGGCCGTAGAGAAGGGGAAGGCTCGCCAGGAAGGACCTGGCTCTCCTCCGCCCAAGCGCGGCCGAGGCCATCCCCGCAAGCACCCCGCGACTCCCGCATTGGCCGCCCATGGTCGCGGAGGTCTTTTGCATGGTGAAGGTCGCTCGATTGGCGGGGGAAGATGCGCCCTGGCTGCGCGGCCTCCCCACCCACGCTTTCACTCGGCTAAGGTGCTGCCAGAGTTTGTCGTTTGGTTGGCGGATCCGACCGGCAATTGGATTCAGCTCCCGCTCTTCTTCGCTGGCGAACTGCCGGCAGGTGCCACTGGTGGGCTCTGGCTTCAGGCGGACGGCTACTGCAGCAGAGCCTCCTGGGTCACGGTGGAGGTCTCCGTCGCTGGGAACGTGGCCTTGGCTCGCGGCTCGCAGAGGTTTGCCCGCGCGCGTGACCTGGGCCGGCAACGCACCCTGCATTTCAAGTTTGACGGTGATGCCACCCTCTACGTGAGGGTGTTCGGAGAGGACGTCCGTCGTGTCGGGTGCTACCCTGAAGATGATTATGGAGACTGGGTGCTTAGCCTCGGCGACGGCCGTGATGAAGACGAAGGCGGGCCCATTCCTGGAGGCATTCGTAGCTCGCCAAGCTTCAGCGGCTCCACCTCTGATGACAGCTCCTCCAGCAGCGGTCGTGATCAACCACCGCGCCGCAGCGCTCGCTTTGAGGGGGGTAGCGGGTCATCCCGTCGTCGCGCCTCGGTGAAGCGTGAGGAGGGGTCTGATTGAGCTCGGGAGGGCGGTGTGAATCCCCCTCCACGAGCCATCGCCAGGCAGGCCCCGTTTATTTTGTTTTTCTCCTTTTCCTGCATAGAGAGAGAGAGAGAAGTGTGGAGCCCCGCGGGGGTGTGCTGGACTGTTGCCTTTAATTATAATGCTATTTCCATTATTTCCATGCCATGCTACGGTATTGCGTGCTCATGCGTAGGAACAACTTAGCTTGGGGGGCTCGCTGCAGTTTTCGCCTCCTCGCAAGGCTCCTGCCTGAGGCCTCGTCGAGTGTCTTGAGGCTTGCAAAAATTAACTGGACGGATAGCTTTTGAACCCTTGTCGCGAGGGTGACCGGCCCAGGTCCTACGTTCGTGTCGCAATGCCCGTGGGGCATGGACCGGGAGGAGCGCTCCCGCTGTGAACTTGAGTAGGGAAGCCTCATGAAATTAGGTCAGAAGATACTCGCGAGGGCGCCCGCGCAGCCCCCTCGTGAGGCTTGCAGAAGAGAAGTCGAGTCAGGCGAGCAACAAAAATAGAGAATCACGGGCAGGGGACAGCAAACAACACCAAAAGTAACTCCAATAAAGTTTTGAACAAGGGTGAACAAGCCAACTACAGAAAGCAAATGAAAACCGCGTCCAGCACCTAATCTAGTCTCCGACGTCTTCTCACCAGCATGGAGCTAAGTGCTACCACTGGGCGTGGGCGGGAGCCCCCGAGGCCCGAGGGCGGCACTCCGGAGACTCCGGGGCGTGTACATCCCCAACTCATTATTACGTGAGAGTGTCACGGGCGGCGAGCTTCACAGGCATTGGCCTTCTTCACAGGCACCGGGCCTTTTCTCGGGGCGATGAGCTTCACAGGCACTAGGCCTTCTTCACAGGCACCGGGCCTTACTTCAAGGGTAAAATCTCCGCAGGTGCTGAATGTTCCACGCATTCGGGACGAGCACCCCCTCCTGGGTCTCCAAGCGCGCGGCGCCAGGTCTGGAAACATGAACAACCTTGAACGGGCCCTCCCACATGGGCGAGAGCTTGTGCAGCCATTCCCTAGAGAGCACCCGCCTGAGCACGAGGTCACCTACCTCGAGAGTCCTGGGGCAGATGTTGCGGCAATGGTACCGTCGTAGTGCATGTTGGTATCTTGCCGCCCGAAGCGCGGCCTCCCGACGGTGTTCCTCCCCCAGCACAAGATCCATCCCCCGCATGGCGTCCTGCCACGCTTCGTCAAACGCCAGGACCCGCGCGGAGCGACACTTGACCTCGTGAGGGAGGACAGCCTTTGCTCCGTAGACGAGGAAGAACGGGGTTTCGCCGGTTGACTTGGTAGCGGTCGTGCGGATGGACCACAGCACGGACTGGAGCTCGTCGTACCAACCCCTGCCATAGGCCTCCAGCTTCTTCTTGAAGGTCCTAGTTTTGAGGCCTTTCAGGACCTCCGCGTTGGCACGTTCGGCCTGGCCATTGCTCCGAGGGTGTCCCACCAAAGCGTAGCATATCTGCGTTCCAAGGTTAGCACCCCGAAACGTTGTTTTGAAGAGATTGCTGGTGAACTGCGAAACGTTGTCGGTGATGATGCGATTAGGCACCCCGAACAGGCTCACGAGGCCCTTGATGAACTTGATTGCTGAACCAGCTGGGATGGTGCGGACAGCTTCCACTCTGCCCACTTGGTGAACTTGTCAATGGCGACGTAGAGGTAGCGATAGCCCCTGGCGCCCGGGGAAATGGGCCCAAAATGTCCAGCCCCCAAAATGCGAATGGCCATGAGAGTGGAATGATCTGCTTGGCATGGAATTGACAGGCTTCACAAGCCCTCACCAGCTCGATTGCGTCATTGAGTGCTGCAGGCCGATAGAATCCGCTATGAAACGCCTTGCTGATGAGGGTCTATGAAGACGAGTGGTACCCGCAGTCTCCACCGTGAATGTCTGCCAGCAACTCTTTCCCCTACTCCGTGGAGATGCAACATAGGAAAACATCATTTGGCCGCTTCAGGTAGAACTCTCCGTCTTGGATGCAGTAGGCCGTGGCCTGCCGCGCCACACCTTCTACGTCCTCCTCCTTCTCTGGCAGAGTCCCTTGCATTAGGTAATCCTTGAGTTACGCAGTCCAACATCCCTCTTGAGGCTCCAGCACCAGGAGCAAGCATGCTCCTGAGGTCGGGCCACAGGCCGGAGCTCCTGAGGCAGGTGGTTGAGGGAGTTCCTCCCGAGGCTATGCTGCACTTGATAGTGGCGGTGCTGCTGAGAGCTTGAAGAGTCATTCCTCGAAGACACCGGGCTCTTGAGGCAGTCACCTGGACGCCCTCCTGGTGATGTCATTAGCCTCTTAATTGGTGCTGTGTGGCATATGCTGCAACTCCAACCCCCAGAACTTCTTTTCCATTATGCGGACCTCCACGAGATACGCTTCCATGTGTTCATCCTTCGGCTCATACACCTTGTTGGAGAAGTTGACGAGGAGCTGTGAATCACCCTTGATGATGAGGCGCTTTACCCTCAAGGCCACTGCGGCCTTCAAGCCTGCTATCAGGCCCTCGTATTATGCTATGTTGTTGGAGACCTTCTCTCCATGCTAGAAATAGAGTTGTACGGTGTAATAGAGCTTGTCCTGAGTGGGAGATATAAGCACTGCGCCAGCCCCCGGGCCATGTCGCGAGAACGCTCCGTTGAAGTACATGACCCAGCCGTCCGGCGCCTCACTTCCTGGGGAAAGTGACCGATCTTCGCCTGCCTCGAGCCCTGGCGCCTCTGTCCATTCTGCCACAAAATCTGCAAGTGCGGCTCCTTTGATGACCCTCGTCGTGCTGAATTCCAACTGAAACGCTTGCAACTCGATGTTCCATTCGGCGACCCTTCCCGCTGAATTGGGACTCCTGAGTACCCTTTCCAATGGATATGCCGAGACGACCTTGATGGGGTGACCTTGAAAGTACTGTTGTAGCTTGCGCGACGCCACTAATAGAGCGAGCAAGAGCTTCTGAGGCATGGGGTATCGTGCCATCGCATCCCGCGGCATCGTGCTAATGAAATACACTGGGTGCTCGACGAGGGTAGGCATGCTGGTGAGGTCGGTGCCTTCTGAGGGGTCAGGCGCCTCCTAAGACGATGGAGTCCCCAGCCCCTGGCTGCCTGGTGCGGCCTCTTCGGCCCTGGGGGCGTCCCCCTGTTGAGGCTGGCATCCATCTGCTGCGGTCGTGGTCTTCGCGAGGCCTTCTTAGTTTTGCACTGTCGTGGCCGGGGCTGTGGCCGATCGTGGCGCAGCTTTGACCTGGTGCTCCTCCCGTACTGCCACTAGAGCTGTACTGGCGGAGTAGGGTGTGGCGGCGAGGTAGAGCACCAAGGGATCTCGAGGGCATGGAGCCACCATCACCGGAGGGCTGGTCAGGTACTTCCTGAGGTCTTGGAACACTTTGTCGGCCTCTTGAGTCCATTCGAATGGACCCTTCTTCTTCATCAGCTTGAAAAAGGGCAGGGCACGTTCCCCCAGCTTGGAGATGAAGCGCCCCAACGCGGTTACTCGCCCAGTGAGCTTCTGCATTTCCCTGAGGGTTTGCGGTGGACTCATGTCTTCGACTGCCTTGACCTTCTCCGAGTTAGCCTCTATACCTCTGTGGGACACAAGGAAGCCCAGAAGCTTGCCAGAAGGAACACCGAACACGCACTTCTCCGGGTTGAGCCGTAGGTCCACCTCGCGAAGGCTCGTGAAGGTTTCTTCCAGGTCCTGAATCAGGGTTTTAGCCTCCCGAGACTTCACCATGATGTCGTTGATGTATGCGTCGGCGTTTCTCCAGAGTTGCCGGCCCAAGGTGATATGCATCAGCCGCTGAAAGGTTGCGCCTGCATTGCGCAACCCGAACGGCATGCAGGTGTAGTAGTACACCCCGCACGGGGTCAGGAAGGTCATTTTCTCCACGTCTTCTACCGCCATCTTGATTTGGTGATAGCCAGAGAAGTCATACAGGAAGCACAACATGTCGCACTCGGCGGTGGAATCGACGATCTGGTAAATGTGGGGGAGCGGGAACGGGTCTTGAGGGCAGGCTTTGTTGAGGTTGGTGAAGTCAACGCACATGCGCTCCTCCCCCCCCTACTTTGGCACAACAACAGGGTTGGCCAGCCATTCAGGATAGCGAACTTCGCGAATGACACCCGTAGCTTCAAGCTTACGGGTTTCTTGGATGATGAAGGCCTGCTTCTCGGTGGACTGTCGCCTTGCCTTCTGCTTCACGGGGCGCATGTTGGGGCACACATTCAGATGATGCTCAATCACCTCCCTTGGAACCCCCGCTAGCTACTTGGGTTCCCACGCGAACTCCTCCTTGTTCGCGCGCAGGAACTTAACCAAGTCCTCTTCTTGTTCGGGCTTGAGATTGGCACCTATGGTGAAGGTGGCACCGGAGGATCCATCCTAATCGACTGGCACTTGCTTGGTTTCTGCCTTGTCTTTGGTGAACAGCTGCTTCTTCTTGGTTAGCGCAGCCCCCTTGGCCTCGAGAGTGCCAGCGCTGGCGGGCTACGCCATGGCGGCTGCCTTGAGGGCGAGCCTGAGTGCCCACAGGGCATCTTTTGTATCTCCAGACACGGTGAGGACGCCACTGCTCCCGGGCATCTTCATGAGGTTGTAGGTCAGGTGAGTCTCTGCCATGAACTAGGCTAAGACAAGGTAGCCAAGGATGGCCTTGTACGGGAGGCCGATGGGGGCGATGTCGAAGTCGATCAGCTCTGTGCGGAAGTTGTCGTGGGTGCCAAAGGTCACCGGGAGGCGGATCTGCCCCAGGGAGCCGGTGGAACTGCCTCCAGCGCTCGAGAAGGGCTTCCTAGGTTGGAGTCGCTCCAGCGGCACGTGTGCAAGTTCAAGTGGAGCATCACGAAGAGATCAAGTGCTTGAATCTTGCCATCCATTGTGGTGTCAATGGACTTGTGAAGATGTGCCTAAGAGTGGCTCAACCATACTAGACTATGGGAGAGCAATCATCTAGTCTTCATCGAGCCAACGCAATCAAGAAAGGTGCTCCAACTTGAGGGAGTCAAGATTGTCATCATATAGCTCAAGTGGACCATGTGCAAGGCAAAGGTTTTCCCTTGATAGTTTTTCTATTTTACCGGTCTCGTGGTGGTAGTTGCGAGACCGGGTTATAGGATCGTTTGCCATACTATCAAGGGGGGCTCTCAAGTTGGTAACTTGATCGTATCGTTAGTAGAGATCTCAAACCATTGCATCCTTGCATCATCTTTCTTAGTTCTTGTTTAGTTCTCTTTGTGAGTCTTATAGCTTATGGTCATCTAGATGACAAGCTTGAGTTCATTGAAAATGGAGTTTGCATGTGTCTTCTATGATGTTTTCGGTGTTAGAGGTTTTACCGGTCTTATCCGAGGAAGGGTTCTCACCATTTTCTTATGGGCCTTTTCTCATTTGCTTCTTATTGATATTTCTATCAATATTGTGTTAGCGCATGTCGTTAGCTTTCCAACAAACTTGGTTTCATTGAATTCGGAGTCCGTTTGCAAAAGTTGTGGCTGTTTTGGTAAAGGCTGCAGCGGTACTACCGTGACTAGAGCGGATGTAATTTTTTACTACCGCTCCAGAGCGGTACTACCGTGGCTCCTGAGCGGTAGTACCGCTCCAGAGAAGTACTACCGCGGCTCCTAAGCAGTAGTACCGCTCCGGACCAAAATCTCGTGTTTTGCTCAGCGGAGGTAGGCACGAAAGTATTTTTTTAGTACCGCTACCATTTACGGTAGTACCGTGAGGTCGAGCGGTAGTATCGTGAGGACAAGCGGTAGTACCGCTCCGGCGGTTCTAATGGCCTTTTGCCTCCTCGTTGTTGTTTTTCAAAGGGGTACTACCGCCCTAGCGGTAGTACCGCTCTGTGCGGGCTATGAGCATAATGGTTGGATTTTTCCCCACCTATAAAAGGGGGTCTTCTTCCCCATTGAACCTTATCCTTTGAGCTCGTGTTCTTCCCCATTGTTAACCTTCTTCGAGCTAGCAAACTCTCAATCCCTCCATGGATTCTTGCTAGTTTTTGAGGGAAAAGAGACAGGAGATCTAGATCCACATTTCCACCAATCACTTTTTCCTCTATGTGAGGGGAACCCCTTGGATCTAGATCTTGGAGTTCTTGGTGTTCTCCTTCTTGTTCTTCCTCTCATCTTCCTCCCTAGCATTAGTTGCTTCGGTGGGATTTGAGAGAGAAGGATTTGGGCACTCCGTGTGCCCTTGCCATTGCATTTGGTGCATCGGTTTGAGTTCTCCACGTGATACGTGGAAGTTACAAGTTAAGAAGCTTATTACTCTTGGGTGCTTGGTACCCTTGAGCTTGTTACTCTTGTGTGTTTGGACAACCTAGAGCTTGTTCCTCTTGGGTGCCTTGGCGCCCTAGATATTTGGTGTTGTTCGGAGCTCAATCATTGTGGTGTAAAGCTCCGGGCAAGCGTCGGGGTCTCCAATTAGGTTGTGGAGATCGCCCCGAGCAATTTGACGGGTACCGGTGACCACCCCCAAGGGTTGCCAAAGTATACAGGTTCGGTGACCGCCCCCAAGGGTTATCATTTGTACGGGTTCGGTGACCGCCCTCAAGGGTCCCTTAGTGGAATCACGACATCTTGCATTGTGCGAGGGCGTGAGGAGATTACGGTGGCCCTAGTGGCTTCTTGGGGAGCATTGTGCCTCCACACCACTCCAAACGGAGATTAGCATCCGCAAGGGTGTGAACATCGGGATACATCGTCGTCTCCGTGTGCCTCGGTTATCTCTTACCCGAGCCCTTTACTTATGCACTTTACTTTGTGATAGCCATATTGTTCTTTGTCATATATCTTGCAATCACATGGTGGCTTATATTGCCTAGCATAAGTTGTTGGTGCACATAGGTGAACCTAGTTGTTTTAGAATTTGTGCTTGACAAATTAACCGCTAGGTTTATTCCGCATTTGTTCAAGCCTAAACCGTAATTATTTTAAAGCGCATATTCACCCCCCCCTCTAGGCAACATCCTCGATCTTTCACCTTCTGTGCTATCAAACCTCATAACGTAACTGGGTTATTATAAAGATGCTCTACAGGCATCTCCGAAGGTGTTTGTTGAGTTGGCATAGATCAAGATTAGGATTTGTCACTCCGAATATCAGAGAGGTATCTCTAGGCCCTTTCGGTAATACACGTCATAATCTTGCAAGCAAACTACTAAGGAGTTAGTCATGAGATGATGTATTACGGAAGGATTAGTGACGGTAACGACATTGAACTAGGTATGAAGATACCGACGATAGAATCTCGGGCAAGTAACATACCGATAGACAAAGGGAATTACGCATGTTGTCATAACGGTTCGACCGATAAAGATCTTCGTAGAATATGTAGGAGCCAATATGGGCATCCTGGTTCCGCTATTGGTTATTGACCGGAGAGGTGTCTCGGTCATGTCTACATAGTTCTCGAACCCGTAGGGTCCGCACGCTTAACGTTCGATGACGATATAGTATTATATGAGTTATGTGATTAAGTGACCGCATATTGTTCGAAGTCCCGGATGAGATCAGGGACATGACGAGTAGTCTCAAAATGGTCAAGAGGTAAAGATTGATATACAAGACGATGGTATTCGGACACCAGAAGTGGTTCGTGGGGTACCGGGTACTTATCGGGTCACCGGAAGGGGTTCCAGGCACCCCCGGCAAAAGATATGGGCCTTATGGGACAAGAGGGAAAACACACCAGCCACAAGGGTATGGTGCGCTCCCCATATGGGCCAGCCTAGGAGGAGAAGGAAAGAGGGGAAGGGAAAGGAAAGAGTGGAATAGGATTCCCCCTTCCTTCCCTCTCCCCCCTTTTTCCTTCCCCATCGGTTATATATGGCAGGGGGGCGCGCGGCTTGTGAGGGACTCGAAGTAGGATTCCTCCTACTTGGGCGCCTCCTATGGCTGCTCCTCCCTCCCTCCCACCTATATATATTTGTGAAAGCGGGCACCTAGCACACACCAGACATTTGCCTAGCCGTGTGCGACGCCCCCTCCACCGTTTACTACCTCGGTCATTTTACGTAGTGCTTAGGCGAAGCCCTGCGGAGATCACTTCACCATCAGAGTCACCACGCCGTCGTGCTGCCGGAACTCATCTACTACCTTGATGTTTTGCTGGATCAAGAAGGCGAGGGACGTCATCGAGCTGAACGTGTGCAGAACTCGGAGGTGTCGTACATTCGGTACTCGATCGGTGGATCGCGAAGAAAGTTTGACTACATCAATCGCGTTGTGAAACGCTTTCTCTTACGGTCTACGCGGGTACGTAGACACACTTTCCCCTCTCGTTGCTATGCATCTCCATGGATAGATCATTGCGTGTGCGTAGATTTTTTTTTTTGTTTTCCTATGCAGCGATTCCCAATAGTGGTATCAGAGCTAGGTCTATGCATAGATGATATGCACGAGTAGAACACAAAGAAGTTGTAGGTGGTGATGTTCACACTGCTTACCACCAAAATCTTATTTTGATTTGGCGGCATTGCGGGATGAAGCGGCCTGAACCAACCTTACATGTCCACGCACATGAGACCGGTTCCACCGACTGACATGCAACTACTTTTGCATAAAGGTGGCCGGTGGGTGTCTGTTTCTCCTACTTTAATTGAATCAAATTTGACTGCGGCCGGTCCTTGAAGAAGGTTAAAAAAGCAAACTTGATAAATCTCCATTGTAGTTTTTGCCGTGGGTAAGAACGGTTCTTGCTAGAAACCCATAGCAGCCACGTAAAACTTGCAACAACAAAGTAGATGACGTCTAACTTGTTTTTGCAGGGTATGTTGTGATGTGATATGGTCAAGACATGATGTGATATACGTTATTGTATGAGATGATCATGTTTTCTAATTTATCAACAACTGGTAGGAGCCTTATGGTTGTCTCTTTATTGTATGAAATGAAAACGACATGTAATTGCTTTACTTTATCGCTATGCGTTAGCAATAGTTGTAGAAGCAATAGTTGGTGAGACGACCACGACGCAATGATGGAGATCAAGGTGTCGAGCCGGTGACGATGGAGATCATGACGATGCTTTGGAGATGGAGATCAAAAGCATGAGATGATGATGGCCATATCATGTCACATATTTTGATTGCATGTGATGTTTATCTTTTATGCATCTTATTTTGCTTAGAACGACGGTAGCATTATAAGATGATCCCTTCACTAAATTTCAAGATATAAGTGTTCTCCCCGAGTATGCACCATTGCGAAAGTTCATTGTTTTGGGAAACCACGTGATGATCGGGTGTGATAGACTCTACGTTCACATACAACAGGTGTAAGATAGTTTTGCACGTGCAGAATACTTGGCTTAAACTTGATGAGTACAGACATGGCCTCGGAACACAGGAGACCGAAAGGTCGAACATGAGTCATATAGTATATATGATGAACATAGAGATGTTCACCATTGATGACTACCCCATCTCACATGATGATCGGACATGGGTTAGTTGATTTGGATCATGTATCACTTAGATAACCCGAGGGATGTTAATTTAAGTGGGAGTTCATTAGTAATTTTACTAATTGAACTTATATTTATCATGAACTTAGTCCTGATAGTATTTGCAAATTATGTTGTAGATCAATAGATCGCGTTGTAGCTCCCCTATTTTTGGTATGTTCCTAGAGAAAAATAAGTCGAAAGATGATAGTAGCAATAACACGGACTGGTTCCGTGATCTGAGGATTATCCTCATTGCTGCACAGACGAATTATGTCCTTAATGCACCGCTAGGTGACAGACCTATTGTAGGAGCAGATGCAGACGTTATGAACGTTTGGCTAGCTTGATATGTTGACTACTTAATAGTTTAGTGCGCCATGCTTTACGGCTTAGAACTAGGACTTAAAAATGTTTGGAACGCCATGGAGCATATGAGATGTTTCAAGAGCTGAAATTGGTATTTCAGACTCATGCTCATGTCAGGAGGTATGAGACCTCGGACAAGTACTTGCCTGCAAGATGGAGGAGAATAGCTTAGCCAGTGAGCATGTGCTCAGAATGTCTGGGTACTACAATCGCTTGAATCAAGTGGGAGTTAATCTTCCAGATAAGATAGTGATTGATAGAGTTCTCTAGTCACTATCACCAAGCTACTAGAACTTCGTGATGAATTATAATATGCAAGGGATGACAAAAACGATTCCCGAGCTCTTCGCGATGCTGAAATTGGCGAAGGTAGAAATCAAGAAAGAACATCAAGTGTTGATGGTTAAACAAGACCACTAGTTTCAAGAAAAAGGGCAAGGGAAAGAAAGGGAACTTCAAGGAGAATTACAAGCAAGTTTCCACTCCCGTGAAGAAGCCCAAAACTGAACCCAAGCCTGAAATTGGGTGCTTCTACTGCAAAGGAAATGGTCATTGAAGTGGAGCTGCCCCAAATACTAGGCGGATAAGAAGGATTGTAAAGTGAAGAAAGATATATTTGATATACATGTTATTAATGTGTACTTTACTAGTGTTCGTAGTAACCCCTGGGTATTTGATACCGGTTCAGTTGCTAAGATTAGTAACTCAAAACAGGAGTTACAGAATAAACAAAGACTAGTTAAGGGTGAGGTGACGATGTGTGTTGGAAGTGATTCCAAGGTTGATACGATCACCATTGCACACCCCCTCTACCTTCGGGATTAGTGTTGAACCTAAATAAATCTTATTTGGTGTTTGCATTGAGCATGAATATGATTAGATCATGTTTATTGCAATACGGTTATTCATTTAAGTCAGAGAATAATTGTTGTTCTGTTTAAATGAATAAAACCTTCTATGGTCATACACCGAATGTGAATGGTTTATTGAATCTCAATCGTAGTGATACACATATTCATAATGTTGATGCCAAAATATGCAATGTTAATAATGATAGTGCAGCATACTTGTGGCACTGCCATTTAGGTAATATTGGTGTTAAAAGCATGAAGAAACTCCATACGGATGGACTTTTGGAATACTTGATTATGAATCATATGATACTTGCAAACCATGATTCATGAGCAAGATGACTAAACTTCGTTCTTCAGAACAATGGAGCGAGCTATTGACTTACTGGAAATAATACATACCGATGTATGAGATTCGATGAGTGTTCAAGCACGCGACGAGTATCATTATTTTCCGACCTTTAGAGATGATTTGAGTAGGTATGGGTATATCTACTTAATGAAACACAAGTCTGAAACATTTGAAAAGTTCAAAGAATTTTAGAGTGAAGTATCATAGTAACAAGAAAATAAAGTTTCTACGATCTGATTGCGGAAGCGAATAATTGAGTTACGAGTTTGGACTTCATTCAAAACACTATGGAATTGTTTCACAACTCATGCCACCTGGAACACCACAACGTAATGGTGTGTCCAAACGTCGTAATTGTACTTTATTGGATATGGTGTGTTCTATGATGTCTCTTACCGATTTACCACTATCGTTTTGGGGTTGTGCATTAGAGACAGCCGCATTCACGTTAAATAGGGCACCATCTAAATCCGTTGAGACGTCATTGTATGAACTATGGTTTGGCAAGAAACCTAAGATGTCGTTTCTTAAAGTTTGGGTTGCGACACTTATGTCAAAAGGCTTCAGCCTGGTAATCTCGAACCCAAATCAGAGAAGTGCGTCTTCATAGGATGCCCTAAGGAAATAATTGGGTACACATTCTACCACAGATCCGAAGGCAAGATCCTTGTTTCTAAGAATGGATCCTTTCTAGAGAAGGAGTTTCTCTCGAAAGAAGTGAGTGCGAGGAAAGTAGAACTTGATGAGGTAATTGTAACTTCTCTCGAATTGGATAGTAGCACATCAGAGAAAACTGTTCCCTTGATCTACACCAACTAGAGAGGAAGCTAATGATGATGATCATAAAACTTCAGACCAAGTTACTACTAAACTTCATAGGTTGACCAGAGCATGATCTGCACCAGAGTGGTATGGTAGTCATGTCTTGGAAGTCATGTTACTAGACCAAGACGAACCTACGAACTATGAAAACGCTATGATGAGCCTAGATTCCGACAGATGGCTTGAGGCCATGAAATCTGAGATAGGATCCATGTATGAGAACAAAGTATGGACTTTGGTGGACTTGTCCGCTGATCGGCAAGCCATAGAGAATAAATGGATCTTCAAGAAGAGGACATATGCTAATGGTAATGTCACCATCTACAAAGCTCGACTTGTTGCGAAAGGTTTTCGACAAGTTGAAGGAGTTGACTACGATGATTGTTACTGATGGTCTAAAAGAGTTGGATGAATCAGTTAAACATGTGCGAGCTGCGGTTAGATATATAAGAAATGGGCCATCTAGAATTACAAGATTTAAAGAACTTGCTCAGTTAGAAAAGGTGGATTGTGAGGCATTCTTGAGGTTGGATGTATGCACTAGATGGAATTCCACATACCTAATGTTAGCAACCGCAATCAACTTTGAGAAAGTGTTTGCGAGGTATGAGGAAGAAGATCCACTCTATACATTAGATTTAACTAGTGAGAAAGCTCCTGGTATTCCTGTTGATACTGATTGGGAGAATGCTTCGAAAATGGCTGAATTTCTTGGACAGTTTTATCACCTCACTCTTAGTGTTTCTGCCACACTCCATGTGACAGTGAATCAATTTGTTATGGATATTGCTGAAATTAATGTTGTGTTGGAACAGTGGGCTGATAGTGATGATATTTTGCGCAAAACAATGGCCAAGAAAATGCAAGATAAGTATGATAAGTATTGGGGATGTTGGGATGAGGAGGTGGAGAATGAAAGGGGGAAGGGGAAAGGAAAGAAAAAGGAAGAGGAGAATGTGAACATGTTTGTATTTGCTGCAACTGTTCTTGATCCAAGATTCAAGCTTTCAAACTTCACAAAACTAGCAATTGAAGAAATGTATGGTGAGTTAAATGGAGGCAAAGCATGGGAGGCGGTGAAAACATTTATGCATGCTTTGTTTGAAGAGTACAAAGCTAAGTATGCACCAAGTGATGCAAGCAAGCATGTGCGAGCTCCACAATCTAAACTAACTCAAAAAAGGGAAGGAAGGAAATTGGTGTCTCGGTTAAATAAAAAGTTGAGAGTTGGTGATGGTGAAGCTAGCATGAGAAAATCTGAATATGAGAAATACCTACATGAAGAGAATGAAGTAAATAGGGATGATTTTGACAATCTAAAATGGTGGAAGAACAATGCTGCTAGATTCCCAATATTGGCAAGAATGGCCCGTGATGTGTTGGCTGTTCCGGTATCAACGGTTGCGTCTGAGTCGGCATTTAGCACAAGTGGTCGCATCTTAAATGAATTTAGAACCTCCCTTACACCATTCATGGTCCAAGCTCTTGTTTGTGCCCAAGACTGGCTAAGGGGTTCTATTACTATCAACATTGAAGAAGATGAGGAGGAATTGTTAAGATTGGAAAAGGGTAACATATTGTGATTGTTTTCTATGTAATTTTCTATATTTCTAACTTCTTATGCTTATTACATGTTTATTTCAGTCTTTTCCAGAACTAATTTAAGAGTTTGGTAGTACAAATTCATCCAAATCGAAAGCAAGTAGTAGCAAGTCTGTTTGTAAGCCATTTGGGGCTCAGCCATCTTGCCACCTCCATCCTCTACTTAAACATTAGTGAGTTGCAAGAAATTTTCTTCCTCTTGTTCATGCTTTTAGGTTTCATTTATTTTTTCTGTAGTAGACCAACTTTGATATTTTCAAATGCTGATGTAATGCAATTGTCGTATCATTCAAAACATGCACAACACAACCATGTCGTTTCCTTGCAGATTGTTATGTCGTGTAAATGCAAATGTTGCTGTAATAAACCTCATGTGAATGTTGTTATGCAAATGTTGCTTTATGCACTTCATGTACTTTGTTTTCCAAATTCTAGGCATATGTACATCACTAGATTTTCTTAATAGTATTGTGTGGTATCTAGTATTCTATTTTAACCAAATTCTGTACTATCTACAAAAAATGGCAGATTGGCTCACTTGGCTGGAACTTGGAATGGTCAAGATGCTCATGTTCATGATGGAAAATTGGGAGTCTTACTGTTGGCTGCTCTTCAACTTCAAGTGCAAATCTATTGTCATTTATCACTATCAGTTTGTGTTGTTGAACACTTGAACTTGGACTTTAGTTATGTCTAGTGCTGGACCTTGGACTACCAGTTTCTCACTCTGTGTTATTGAACTTGGACTTGGTTATGTATTATGCTAGAACTTTGGTTATGTCTCTGATGAACCTTGTTTAACTTTGGTTATTGTGATGGAACTTGGACTTGATTGTGCATGTTTCAATATTACCTTGTTTAATTTTGGTTATTGTGCTGGAACTTGGACTTGATTATGCATGTTTCAATATTCTGGTATCCTTATATTTGATATCACATATATGTTCTACACATTTTACAAATTTGTGTTGTTATGCTATCAAAAATTTTCTTTAAAATACGCATGTAGTCAATATGTTCTGAAAGCAAAAGGGCATATTTTGTTTATGGTACAAAATTCAGTTAAACCGAAAACCGAACCGAAAAAACTGGTTAACCGAAATTTTGGTTAGTTGATTTTTAGTGCTTAATTCGGTTTCCACTTATGCAAACCGAATTCATAAAAAAACAGAACAGCAGAAACCAAATTTTAGGTTTCTACCGAACGCCCAGGCCTACGTGGAGGAGGATAAAGGCCTCCACCGAGAGCACGTTGAGGCCGGCACCACCGTCGATGAGGGTCCTAGTGACGGCCACCTGGCAGATGGTGGGGGTGCATAGCATCGGGAGCGCGCCTGAGCAGGCGGTGTTGGAGGGGTGATCGTCCAAGCTGAAGGTTAAGTTGGCATTGGGTGCCACCCAGCTCGAGGGGGCTTCGTGGCGCTTGAAGGCGACACCGATCTGGCAGACGAACCGCTTGACATGGCGGCTCGAGGGTGGGGCTTGCGAGCCGCCCAGGAGAGCTGCGACGACCAGGGGCACCGGCGCAG
The DNA here is from genome assembly GCF_018294505.1 of Triticum aestivum. Lineage (NCBI taxonomy): Eukaryota > Viridiplantae > Streptophyta > Magnoliopsida > Poales > Poaceae > Triticum > Triticum aestivum. Next base: position 528,090,794 of record NC_057795.1, read on the forward strand.
CATAATGGGCGAGGAAGAGGCTGCGCAGCTCCTCCCAGGACACCACCGAAGCTGCTGGTAGGTGGAGCTGCCACATGCGCAGGATGCCGATGAGGGCCATGGGCAGCCAGTTAGCCATGACCATGTCGTCGCCCCCGGCCTTGAGGATGGCCTCCTCATACGACAGCAGGAAGGCTAGCGGATCCGTCGCGCCGTCATAGCACGACAGCATGTCTGGCTTGAACTTGTTCGGCCACTGCACCTGTCGCAAGGCGGGGGCCAAGGCTCGGAGCCCCCTGGCCCAAATGCCGGCGTCGGTAGCTGATACATCTCCAATGTATCTATAATTTTTTATTGCTCCATGCTACTTTATCTATTGTTTTGGACTATACTGGGCTTTATTTTCCACTTTTATATTATTTTTGGGACTAACCTATTAACCGGAGGCCCAGCCCAAAATTGTTGTTTTTTGCCTATTTCAGTGTTTCGAAGAAACGGAATATCAAACGGAGTCCAAACAGAATAAAACCTTCGGGAACGTGATTTTCTCACCGAGCGTGATCCAGGAGACTTGGACCCTACTCCAAGAAGTGCCAGAGGCGGTCACGAGGGTGGAGGGAGCCCCCCTGGGCGCACCCCCTACCTCGTGGGCCCTCTGTTGCTCCACCAACGTACTCCTTCCTCCTATATATACCTACGTACCCCCGACAGATCAGATGAGGAGCCAAAAACCTAATTCCACCGCCACAACTTTCTGTATCCATGAGATCCCATCTTGGGGCCTGTTCCGGAGCTCCGCTGGAGGGGGCATCTACCACGGAGGGCTTCTACATCAACATCATAGCCCCTCCGATGAAGTGTGAGTAGTTTACTTCAGACCTTCGGGTCCATAGCTAGTAGCTAGATGGCTTCTTCTCTCTTTTTGGATCTCAATACAATGTTCTCCCCCTCTCTCGTGGAGATCTATTCGATGTAATCTTTTTTTTGCGGTGTGTTTGTTGAGACCGATGAATTGTGGATTTATGATCCAGTATTATCTATGGAAAATATTTGAACCTTCTCTGAATTCTTTTATGTATGATTGAGTTATCTTTGCAAGTCTCTTCGAATTATCCTTTTTGGTTTGGCCAACTAGATTGGTAGTTCTTGCAATGGGAGAAGTGCTTAGCTTTGGGTTCAATCTTGCAGTGTCCTTACCCAGTGACAGAATGGGTTGCAAGGCACGTATTGTATTATTGCCATCAAGGATAACAAGATGGGGTTTTTATCATATTGCACGAATTTATCCCTCTGCATCATGTCATCTTTCTTAAGGCATTACTCTGTTTTTAACTTATTACTCTAGATGCATGCTGGATAGCAGTCGATGAGTGGAGTAATAGTAGTAGATGCAGAATCATTTCGATCTACTTGTCTCGGACGTGATGCCTATATACATGATCATTGCCTAAATATACTCATAACTATGCTCAATTCTGTCAATTGGTCAACAGTAATTTGTTCACCCACCGTAGAATATCTATGCTCTTGAGAGAAGCCACTAGTGAAACCTATGGCCCCTGGGTCTATTCTCATCATATCAATCTCTATCGCTTTATTTACTTGCTTTGTTTTTACTTTGCCTTTTACTTTTCACTTTGCATCTATCTACCAAAAATACCAAAAATATTATTTATCATCTCTATCAAATCTCACCCTCGTAAGTGACCGTGAAGGGATTGACAACCCCTAATCGCGTTTGTTGCGAGTAGCTATGGTTTTGTGTAGGTACGAGGGACTTGTGTGTGGTCTCCTACTGGATTGATACCTTGGTTCTCAAAAACTGAGGGAAATACTTACGCTACTTTACTACATCATCCTCTCCTCTTCGGGGAAATCCAACGCAGTGCTCAAGAGGTAGCAAGAAGAATTTCTGGCGCCGTTGCCGGGGAGGCTCACGCAAGCAAGTCAACAATACCAAGTACCCATCACAATCCCTATCTCTTGCATTACATTATTTGCCTCTCGTTTTCCTCTCCCCCACTTCACCCTTGCCGTTTTATTCGCCCTCTCTTTCCCAATCTCCTCCTCTCTTTCCCGTTCGCTTTTTTTCCCCGTTGCCTTCCTGTTGCTCGTGTGTTAGTTTGCTTGCTCATCGTTATGTCTAGTCTCATATCTTCTCCGTTATCTCCCGAGAATGAAGTTCTAAATTTTAAGCAAAGGGAGGGAGAAAATTTAAAAGATGCTTGGTATAGAATTTGCAATGCTCAAAATAGATCTACCAGGAAGCAATCTACTTCAGTTCTTCTTCGTAATTTTTACGTAGGTGCTAATCCTTGGTATAGATATATCCTTGATACCATTACCGGAGGGAATTTCTTGGGTAGCCATACTTTTGATTCTTATAATGCTTTAATAGATATATTTGGCTCACCACCCCTTTTGATTAATGGAACTACGTTAACTTTGGAGCATGTTATGCAAAGGCTTGAAACTATTGAGAATAAAGTTGCTACCATTGAATCAATTAAAAATCTTGATAAAAAGATCCACAATCAAATTACCCAATATGGATCTAAGGTAGGAATGACTTTGAAAAAATTAAAGAAAAAGAACCCATAGTTAATGAGAAAATAAATCTAGATTCTACAAGAATCGATAAACTTGAGGGTATCATTACCAACTTGGGACCCGCTTTTTCTTCCGTGCAAAATACTCCAAGTTCGTCTACTAAAAAACTTAATCTTACTTATGTTCCTAAGAGTAAGGGTGAATCATCTAGTAAGGAAACCGCGGATCTAAAATCTGTAAGTGTTCATCCCAATCTTTTTGCCATCATTAAGGAACCATTTGCTATGAATGAATTTTTCGATCTTGTGCCTAAAAGTTTGATAATCACTAGGAAGAAAGAAAATTCTAAGAAAGATAGATGCCTCATTGAAGAATTGCCTACCAAAGATGGAAAAACCTAGATTTATCCTTGCTTTTATGCCTAGCTAGGAGCGTTAAATGATAGCGCTTGTTGGGAGGCAACCCAATTTTATTTTTGTTTTTCGTTTTTTGTTTCTGTTTAGGAATAAATAATACATCTAGCCTATGTTTGGATGTGATTTTATCTTTTAATTAGTGTTTGTGCCAAGTAGAACCTATAGGATAACCCACGATGATAGTTGATTTGATTCTGCTGAAAAACAGAAACTTTGCACGCACGAATATAATTTTGTTAAATCGCAGAAACGTGCTTTTGCATTGATTATTTTTGATGATGTTCAATAAACAAATTTTCCAGGACTTCCTATTTTGGTAGAATTTTTAGATTTCCAGAAGTTTGCGTTAGTTACAGATTGCTACAGACTATTCTGTTTTTGATAGATTCTGTTTTACGTGTGTTGTTTGCTTACTTTGATGAATCTATGGTTAGTAAAATAGTTTATAATCCATAGAGAAGTTGGAATATAGTAGATTAAACACCAATATAAATAAAGAATGAGTTCATTACAGTACCTTGAAGTAGTCTTTTCTTTTCTTTCTCTAACGGAGCTCACGAGATTTCTGTTGAGTTTTGTGTTGTGAAGTTTTCAAGTTTTTGGTGAATTCTTTTGATGGATTATGGAACAAGGAGTGGCAAGAGCCTAAGCTTGGGGATGCCCATGGCACCCCCAAGATAATCAAAGGACACCAAAAAGTCAAAGCTTGGGGATGCCCTGGAAGGCATCCCCTCTTTCGTCCACTTCCATCGGTAATTTACTTGGAGCTATATATATTTTTATTCACCACATGATATGTGTTTTGCTTGGAGCGTCTTGTATCATTTGTGTCTTTGCTTGTTACTTTACCACAATCATCCTTGTTGTACACACCTTTTGAGAGATCCATACATGAATTGTAATTTGTTAGAATACTCTATGTGCTTCACTTATATCTTTTGAGCTTGATAGTTTTGCTCATAGTGCTTCACTTATATCTTTTGAGCGTGATAATTTTTGGTCTAGTGCTTCACTTAGATCTTTTAGAGCACGGTGGTGGATTTGTTTTAAAGAAACTATTGATCTCTCATGCTTCACTTAGATTATTTTGAGAGTCGTTATTAGCATGGTAATTTGCTTAAAGTTAATATACTTGGTATTCAAGATATGTGAAACTTTCTTTTGAGTGTGTTGAATACTAAGATAAGTTTGATGCTTGATAATTGTTTTGAGATATGAAGGTGATAATATCAAAGTGATGCTAGTTAGCTGATTATGAATTTAAAAAATGCTTGTGTTGAAGTTTGTGATTCCCGTAGCATGCACGTATGGTGAACCGCTTTGTGATGAAGTTGGAGCACAATTTTATTTATGGATTCTCTTCCCTATGAGTGGCGGTCGGGGACGAGCGATGGTCTTTTCCTACCAATCTATCCCCCTAGGAGCATGCGCGTAGTGCTTTCGTTTTTGATGACTTCTAAATTTTTGCAATAAGTATATGAGTTCTTTATGACTAATGTTGAGTCCATGGATTATACGCACTCCCATCCTTCCAGCATTGCTAGCCTCTCTAATACCGCGCACTTTTCACCGGTATCATACACCCACCATATACCTTCCTCAAAACAGCCACCATACCTACCTATCATGGCATTTCCATAGCCATTCTAAGATATATTGCCATGCAACTTTCCACCGTTCCGTTTATTATGACACGCTCCATCATTGTCATATTGCTAGCATGATCATGTAGTTGACATTGTATTTGTGGCAAGGCCACCGTTCATAATTCTTTCATACATGTCACTCATGATTCATTGCATATCCCGGTACACCACCGGAGGCATTCATATAGAGTCATACTTTGTTCTAAGTATCGAGTTGTAACTGTTGAGTTCTAAGAAAAATAAAAAGTGTGATGATCATCATTATTAGAGCATTGTCCCAAGTGAGGAAAGGATGATGGAGACTATGATTCCCGCATAAGTCGGGATGAGACTTCGGACGAAAAATAAAAAAAAGGGGTGCCAAAAAAAAGAGAAAGGCCCAAACAAAAAAAATGAGAGAAAAAGAGAGAAGGTACAATGCTACTATCCTTTTACCACACTTGTGCTTCAAAGTAACACCAAGATCTTCATGATAGAGAGTCTCCCATTTTGTCACTTTCATATACTAGTGGGAATTTTTCATTATAGAACTTGGCTTGTATATTCCAATGATGGGCTTCCTCAAAAGTGCCCAAGGTCTTCGTGAGCAAGCAAGTTGGATGCACACCCCCTTAGTTTCTTTTGTTGAGCTTTCATATACTTATAGCTCTAGTGCATCCGTTGCATGGCAATCCCTACTCACTCACATTGATATCTATTGATGGGCATCTCCATAGCCCGTTGATACGCCTAGTTGATGTGAGGCTATCTTCTCCTTTTTGTCTTCTCCACAACCACCATTCTATTCCACCTATAGTGCTATGTCCATGGCTCAGGCTCATGTATTGCGTGAAACTTGAAAGAGTTTTGAGATTACTAAAGTATGAAACAATTGCTTGGCTTGTCATCGGGGTTGTGCATGATTAAATACTTTGTGTGATGAAGATAGAGCAACAGCCAGACTATATGATTTTGTAGGGATAACTTTCTTTAGCCATGTTATTTTGAGAAGACATGATTGCTTTGATTAGTATGCTTGAAGTATTATTACTTTTATGTCAATATGAACTTTTGTCTTGAATCTTTCGGATCTGAATATTCATGCCACAATTAAGAAGATTTACATAGAAATTATGCCAAAGTATCACTCCGCTTCAAAAATTCTCTCTTTACCATTTACCTACTCGAGGACGAGCAGGAATTAAGCTTGGGGATGCCTGATACGTCTCCAACGTATCTATAATTTTTTGATTGCTCCATGCTACTTTATCTATTGTTTTGGACTATATTGGGCTTTATTTTCCACTTTTATATTATTTTTGGGACTAACCTATTAATTGTAGGCCCAGCCCAGAATTGCTATTTTTTTGCCTATTTCTGTGTTTCGAAGAAACGGAATATCAAACAGAGTCCAAACGGAATAAAACCTTCGGGAACGTGATTTTCTCACCGAACGTGATCCAGGAGACTTGGACCCTACTCCAAGAAGTACCAGAGGAGGTCACGAGGGTGGAGGGCGCCCCCCCCCCCCAGGGCGTGACCCCCTACCTCGCGGGCCCTCTGTTGCTCCAACGATGTACTCCTTCCTCCTATATATACCTACGTACCCCCGACAGATCAGATGAGGAGCCAAAAACCTAATTCCACCGCCGCAACTTTCTGTATCCACGAGATCCCATCTTGGGGCCTGTTCCGAAGCTCCGTCGGAGGGGGCATCTACCACGGAGGGCTTCTACATCAACACCATAGCCCCTCTGATGAAGTGTGAGTAGTTTACTTCAGACCTTCGGGTCCATAGCTAGTAGCTAGATGGCTTCTTCTCTCTTTTTGGATCTCAATACAATGTTCTCCCCCTCTCTCGTGGAGATCTATTCGATGTAATCTTCTTTTTTGCGGTGTGTTTGTTGAGACTGATGAATTGTGGGTTTATGATCTAGTATTATCTATGGAAAATATTTGAATCTTCCCTAAATTCTTTTATGTATGATTGAGTTATCTTTGCAAGTCTCTTCGAATTATCCTTTTTGGTTTGGCCAACTAGATTGGTAGTTCTTGCAATGGGAGAAGTGCTTAGCTTTGGGTTCAATCTTGCGGTGTCCTTACCCAGTGAAAGAAAGGGTTGCAAGGCACGTATTGTATTGTTGCCATCGAGGATAACAAGATGGGGTTTTTATCATATTGCATGAATTTATCCCTCTACATCATGTCATCTTGCTTAAGGCGTTACTCTGTTTTTAACTTAATACTCTAGATGCATGCTGGATAGCGGTCGATGAGTGGAGTAATAGTAGTAGATGCAGAATCATTTCGATCTACTTGTCTCGGACGTGATGCCTATATACATGATCATTGCCTAGATATACACATAACTATGCTCAATTCTGTCAATTGCTCAATAGTAATTTGTTCACCCACCATAGAATATCTATGCTCTTGAGAGAAGCCACTAGTGAAACCTATGGCCCCCGGGTCTATTCTCATCATATCAATCTCTATCGCTTTATTTACTTGCTTTGTTTTTACTTTGCCTTTTACTTTTCACTTTGCATCTATCTATCAAAAATACCAAAAATATTATTTATCAACTCTATCAGATCTCACCCTCGTAAGTGACCATGAAGGGATTCACAACCCCTAATCGCATTGGTTGCGAGTAGCTATGGTTTTGTGTAGGTACGAGGGACTTGTGCGTGGTCTCCTACTGGATTGATACCTTGGTTCTCAAAAACTGAGGGAAATACTTACGCTACTTTACTGCATCATCCACTCCTCATCGAGGAAATCCAACGCAGTGCTCAAGAGGTAGCAGTAGCCGGAGCGGGCGGCGCGTTATCCGCCATGAGGGTGAACCGTGGTGTTGACGGAGAGCGGGTCGACGGAACGGAGAGCTCCGGCGCACTTCTGCCTGGCACGCCAAATGTTGGATATCGGGTTCCGGCAAAACCCTTAAGGTTCGAACTCTAGGGTGCGCGCGAAGATCTTCCTCCTACCGATCCACGTCCCAACGCCTCGCTGAGAATTTAAGCTAAACGATGAACAACACAAGGGACACAAGATTTATACTGGTTCGGGCCACCGTTGTGGTGTAATACCCTACTCCAGTGTGTGGTGTGGTGGATTGCCTCAGGGGCTGATGATGAATAGTACAAGGGAAGAACAGCCTCGTGAGAGGTGTTCTTGTGGTGGTGATTTGTGAAGGATTCGATCTGCTCTCGATGGCTCTGGATCAGATCCTAATGAGATGTCCCTCTACTGTGGTGGCTAGCCCTATTTATAGAGGCCCTGGTCCTCTTCCCAAATATTGAGCGGGAAGGGCGCCAACAACGGCCATTTTGAAGGGGAACATCTAGTACAAGTTATCCTGACTAAAGTTGGTCTTCGGCTGCCAAAGGCACTAGCGATGACGCCGTCTTGGGCTCCATGGTGACCTCTGTCCTGCCACTCTGCTGGTCTTGGTCTCGTTGCACCGAAATGGTAACCTTTGCTTGATGCCTCGGTACTCCGCGCCTATGCTTGCCTTGACCAAAGAGGAAACAAGGACACTGCGCAGGCCGGCGCCCGCCTAGCGGCCGCCTGGTCTTGGTCGTCATGGCTTGCGTCACGAGCACCTTGCGAGGTACCCCTGCCTTGATCTCTCTGCCTCCTCGCGAGCCTGCATGGTGAGGCCGCTCCTGAGGAAGCCTTTTGTCGTCCACCCCATGAGGATTGGCCCTTCGCGAGGGTCTTGAGCTCGAGTTGATGAAGATGGGCCGTATTGGGCCACCACGTGAGCCACGCCGCAGGCTGTAGGCAGGCAAGTCTGGGGACCCCCGTTCCCAGAATGCCGACAGGTGGCTGTTACCAGGACCCACATCGACGGTGGTGCCGGCCTCAACGTGCTCTCGGTGGAGGCCTTCAGCCTCCTCCATGTACCGCTGGAATGACTCCAACCCAGCAAGCCCTTCTCGGGCGTCGGAGGCGGTTCCTCCGCCTCCCTGGGGAAGATCCACCTCCCTATGACCTTCGGCACCCACGAAAACTTCCGCACGGAGCTGGTCAACTTCGACATCGCCCACATTGGCCTCCTGCACAACACCATCCTCGGCTACCCCTCCTTGGTCCAGTTCATGGCAGCGACCCATCCTGCCTACAACCTCATGAAGATGCCCGGGAGCAGCGGCGTCCTCACCATAGCTGGAGACACCAAGGATGCTCTGCTGGCGCTCAAGCTCACCTTCAAGACAGCCGCAGCAGCATAGCCTGCCGGCACTGACACCGCCAAGGCCAAGGGGGCTGCGCCGACCAAGAAGAAACAGTTGTTCATCCAGGACAAGGCGGAGACCAAGCAGGTACTAGTTGATGAGGACGGATCCTCCGGCGCCACCTTCACCATAGGTGCCAATCTCGACCGCGACCAGGAGGAGGCACTGGTGAAATTCCTGCACTCGAACAAGGAAGTGTTCACATGGGAACCCAAGCAGTTGGCGGGGGTCCGAAGGCAGGTGATTAAGCATCACCTGAATGTATGCCCCAATGTACGCCCCGTGAAGCGGAAGGCAAGGCGGCAGTCCACCGAGAAGCAGGCCTTCATCATCCAAGAAACCCGCAAGCTAGAGGCAGAAGGTGTTATTCGCAAGGTTCGCTACCCCGAATGGCTGGCAAACCCTATTGTTGTGCCAAAAAAGGGGGCGAAGGAGCGCATGTGTGTCGACTTCACCAACCTCAACAAGGCATGCCCTCAAGACCCGTTCCCGCTCCCTCGCATCGACCAAATCGTCGACTCCACTGCCGAGTGCGACCTTCTGTGCTTCCTGGATGCATTTTCTGGCTATCACCAGATCAAGATGGCAGTAGAAGACGTGGAGAAGACGGCCTTCCTGACCCCATGCAAGGTGTACCGCTACACATGCATGCTGTTCGGGTTGTGCAACACGGGCGCAACCTTCCAGCGGCTGATGCACATCGCCTTGGGCCGGCAACTCGGGGAAGAACGCTGAGGCTTATGTCGACGACATTGTGGTGAAGTCTCGGGAGGCGAAGACCTTGATCCAAGACCTAGAAGAGACTTTCGCGAGCCTCCGTGAAGTGGACCTACGGCTTAACACGAAGAAGTGCGTGTTTGGCATTCCTTTGGGCAAGCTTCTGGGCTTCCTCGTGTCCCACGGAGGGATCGAGGCCAACCCGGAGAAGGTCAAGGCAATCAAAGACATGAGTCCACCGCAAACCCTCAGAGAAATGCAGAAGCTCGCTGGACGTGTGACGGCACTGGGACGCTTCATCTCCAAGCTGGGGGAGTGCGCCTTACCTTTCTTCAAGCTGATGAAGAAGAAGGGCCCGTTCGAATGGACACAGGAGGTCGACCAAGTGTTTCAAGACGTCAAGAAGTACCTGACCAGCCCTCCGGTGATGGTGGCACCACGCTCTCTCGAGCCCTTGGTGCTCTACCTCGATGCCACACCCTACTCCGCCAGTGCAGCTCTGGTGGCAGTTCGGGAAGAGCGCCAGCTCAAGGCTGCGTCACGACCGGCCACGGCCCCAGCCGCGGCAGCACAAGACCAAGAAGGCCTCGCGAAGACCAAGGCCTCGGCATATGGAGACCAGTCTGAACAGGAAGGCGCCCCTATGGCTGAAGAGGCCGCACCAGGCAGCCAGGTGCTGGGGGCTCCGTCGACTCAGGAGGTGCCTAACCCTCCGGAGGGTACGAACCTTGTCAGCACACCCACCCTTGTTTAGCATCCAGTGTATTTCGTCAGCACGGTGCTGCGGGATGCAAGGGCATGATACCCCATGCCTCAGAAGCTCTTGCTTGCACTGCTGGTGGCCTTGCGTAAGCTGCGGCATTACTTTCAAGGTCACCCCATCAAGGTCATCTTTGCCTACCCATTGGAAAGGGTACTCAGGAGCCCCAACTCTGCTGGAAGGGTCGCCGAATGGAACATCGAGTTTCAAGCATTTCAGTTGGAATTCAGCACAACCAGGGTCGTCAAGGGAGCCGCACTTGCAGATTTTGTGGCAGAATGGACAGAAGCGCCAGGCCTCAAAGCAGGCAAGGATTGGTCACTTTCCCCAGGAAGTGAGGCACCAGATGGCTGGGTCATGTACTTCGATGGAGCATTCTCGTGACACAGTGCGGGGGCTGGTGCAGTGCTTATATCCCCCACTCAGGACAAGCTCTACTACGTCGTGCAGCTCTGTTTCTAGCATGGCGAGAAGGTCTTGAACAACATAGCAGAATACGAGGGACTCATAGCAGGCTTGAAGGCCATAGTAGCACTAGGGTTGACGCGCCTCATCATCAAGGGTGACTCACAGCTCCTCGTCAACTTCTCCAACAAAGTGTACAAGCCAAAGGACGAGCACATGGAGGCTTACCTTGTGGAGGTGCGCAGGATGGAAAAGAAGTTTTGGGGGCTGGAGTTGCAGCATTGCCCCGCGGCACCAACCAAGAGGCTGATGACATCGCTAGGAGGGCGTCCAGGCGGCTTCCCCAGGAGCCTGGCATTTCCGAGGAACGACTCTTCAAGCCTTCGGCAGCGCCTTCACTGTCAAGCATGGCGCAACCTCAGGAGGAACTCCCTCAGCCACCTGCCACGGGAGCTCCGGCCTGTGGCCCGACCTCGGGAGCACGCTTACTCCTGGCGCTGCAGCCTCAGGAGGGATGCTGGATTACGGAATTCAAGGACTACCTGATGCGAGGGATGCTACCAGAGAAAGAGGAGGACTCAGAACACGTGGCCCGGCAGGCCACAGCCTACTGCATCCAAGACGGAGAGCTCTACCGGAAGCGGCCAAACGATGTTTCCCCGCGTTGCATCTCCAGGGAACAGGGAAAGGAGTTGCTGGCTGACATACACGATGGAGATTGTGGGCACCACTCGTCATCACAGACCCTCGTCGGCAAGGCGTTTTACAGCGGGTTCTACTGGCCCACGACACTCAACGACGCAATTGAGCTGGTGATGGCTTGCGAAGCCTGCCAATTCCATGCCAAGCAGATCCATCAGCCAGCTCAGGGCCTACAGACCATCCCACTCTCATGGCCGTTCGTGGTCTGGGGGCTGGATATCTTGGGCCCGTTTCCTCGAGCGCCTGGGGGCTATCGCTACCTCTACGTCACCATCGACAAGTTCACCAAATGGGCGGAGGTGGAAGCCGTCCACACCATCCCAGCTGGCTCTGCAGTCTAGTTCATCAAGGGCCTCATGAGCCAATTCGGGGTCCCTAATCGCATCATCACCGACAATGGTTCGCGGTTCACCAGCAATCTCTTCAAAACATATTGTGCTAACCTTGGAACGCAGATATGCTACGCTTTAGTGGCACACCCCCGGAGTAACGGCCAGGCCGAACGTGCCAACGCAGAGGTCCTAAAAGGCCTCAAAACCAGAACCTTCAAGAAGAAGTTGGAGGCCTGTAGCAGGGGCTGATACGATGAGCTCCAGACCGTGTTGTGGTCCATCCGCACTACCGCCACCAAGTCGACTGGCGAGACCCCGTTCTTCCTCGTCTACGGAGCAGAGGTGGTCCTTGCTCACGAGGTCAAGCGTCGCTCCGCACGGGTCCTATAGTTTGATGAAGCGCAACAGGACGCCATGCGGGGGGATGGACCTCGTGCTGGGGGAGGAGCACCATCGAGAAGCCGCACTACGAGCAGCAAGATACAAGCAGGCGCTACTACGGTATCATTGCCGCAACATCTGCCCCAGGACCCTTGAGGTAGGTGACCTCGTGCTCAGGTGGGTCCTCTCCAGGGAAGGGTTGCACAAGCTCTTGCCCATGTGGGAGGGCCCGTTCAAGGTTGTTCATGTTTCCAGGCCTGGCACCGCACGCTTGGAGACTCAGGAGGGGGTGCCCATCCCAAAAGCTTGGAACATTCAGCACCTTCGGAAGTTCTACCCTTGAAAGAAGGCCCAGTGCCTGTGAAGAAAGGCCAAGTGCCTGTGAAGAAGGCCCAGTGCGTGTGAAGCTCGCCTCCCCAAGAAAGGCCCAGTGCCTGTGAAGAAGGCCCGGTTCTTGTGAAGCTCGCCGCCCGTGACACTCTTCATGTAATAATGAGTTGGGGATGTACATGGCCCGGAGTCTCCGGAGTGCTGCCCTTGGGCCTCGGGGGCTCCCGCCCACGCCCAGTGGCAGCACTTAGCTCCACGCTGGTGTGAAGATGTCGAAGACTAGATTAGGTGCCGGACGCGGTCTTTTCATTTGGCTTCTGCAGTTGGCTTGTTCTCCCTTGTTTGAACCTTTATTGAAGTTGCTTCTAGTGTTGTTTGCCGTCTTCTACCCCTGTTCTCTGTTTTTGGCTTTTGTTTGTCTCTCTCTCTCTTTCTCTCTCTCTCTCTCTCTCTCAACCTCGCGAGGGGGCTGCGTGGGCGCCCTCGTGAGCCCTTTCTCGCCTGGTTTTTGCGAGGCTCCCTCGTTCAAGTTCACAGCGGGAGCACCCCTCCCAGTCCGTGCCCCACGGGCATCGCGACACCAAGCGCCGAGCCTAAGCCGGCAACCCTCGAGACCAAGGTTCGGAAACTATTCTCCCAACTGATCTTTGTAGATCCTAAGACGCCTGGCGAGGCCTCGAGCGGGTACCTCGCGAGGCGAAAACTACTGCAAACGTCCCAAGCTAAGTTGTTCCTACGCGCAGGCACATAACCGCAACACCGTAACATAGCACAGGGATGATAAATATAGCACGATAATTAGGGCTCATAGTCTGTTGCACGCCCCCAAGGGGCTCCATACTTCTCTCTCTCTCAATGCAGGAAAAGGAGAAAAACAAAATGAAAACGGCGCGCGCCTTGCGACAGCTCACGAGGAGGGATCCGCATCGTCCTCCTGGGCTCAATCAGACTCCGCCTTGCGCTTCACCGGGGCGCTGTGGCGGGACGACCTGCTACCGCCCCCGAAGTGGGCGCGGCGATGGGGTGGCTGATCGCGGCCACCGCTGGAGGAGCTGTCAGAGGAGGAGGAGCCGCTGAAGCTCGGCGAGCTGCGGACGCCACCAGGAGCGGGTTCGCCTTCACCCTCGTCGCGACAGTCGCCAAGGCCAAGCACCACGTCACCGTCATCGTCTTCAGGGCAGCACCCAGCATGGCGGCCATCTTCTCCAAACACCCTCACGTACAGGGTCGTGTCTCCATCGTACTTGAAGTGGAGGGTGCACCGCCGGCCCAGGCCACGCACGCGGGAAAACGTTTGCCAGCCCCGGGCCACGGCCACGTTCCCGACGACGGAGATCTCCACCGTGACCCAGGAGGCCCTGCTGCAGTAGCCGTCCGCCTGCAGCCAGAGCCCGCCAGGGCGAGCAGCTGGTAATTCGTCGGTGAAGAAGCGAGGGAGCTGGAGCCAGTTGCCGGTCGGGTTGTCCGACCACACAACAAACTCCGGCAGCACCTCCGCCGAATGAAAGCGCGGCCGGGGAGGCCGTGCAGCCATGACACGCCTTCCCCTACCGAGTGGGCTGCCTCGATATGGGCGGCCGCCACCGCGTGAAGGGCCACGACCACGAGAATTTGCGACGGGAGTCGCGGGATGCTTGCGGGGACAGCCGCGGCCACGCTTGGGCAGAGGAGAGCCAGGCCCTTCCTGGCGATCCTTCCCCTTTTCCGCGGCCAAGAACCTCTTCACGGGCGCCATGGGATGCTACGAGCGACCGGAGCGAGGAAGGAGAAGAAGCAGGCGGGGCAAGGGGAGATGTGCTATGGAGGCTTTCGTCCCTCCACATTTATAGCCCAAAGGTGGCTAACCGTCGGCCTCCATGATCACAGGTAATGATGACTCTTTTTGCATGATGCAGGGACTCGTCAAATTGGGCAGTTGCCGAGGCAGCGTGGGGAAGCGGAGACACCCACGTCCAATCAATCGCCACACATCGACCAAGGCTGTAGGCTTTTGGGGCCCGCGGCGCTCCGCACTTGCCCTTTGGCTTCGCCGCTAAGCCAAGTCTGAGCGCGCCTTGGGCCCGGGGGCTACTGTCGGCGTCCTGGGAATGGGGGTCCCCAAACTTGCCTGCCTGCGGCCTGCAGCGTGGCTCAACCAGTGGCCTAGTACGGCTAGTATTCATCAACAAACGCTCAAGACCCTCGCGAGGGGCCAAGCCTCGCGGGGCGGACGGCGCAAGGCCTCCTCAGGGGCGGCCTCACCAGGCAGGCTCACGACGAGGCGGAGAGATCAAGGCAAGGGGTACCTCGTCAGGTGCTCATGACGCAAGCCATGATGATCAAGACCAGGTGGGCGCCAGCCTGTGCAGTGTCCTCGTTTCCTCTTTGGTGCAAAGGGGGCAAGCACAGGCATGGAGTACCGAGGCATCAGGCAAAGGTTTCCATATTGGAGCAACGAGACCAAGACCAGCAGAGCGGCAGGATGGAGGTCACCATGGAGCCCAAGACAGCGTCATCACCAGTGCCTTTGGCAGTCGAAGACCACCTTTAGTCAGGATAGCTTGTACTAGTTGTCCCCTTTCAAAATGGCCGTTGTTGGCTCCCTTCCCGCTCAATATTTGGGAAGAGGACCAGGAACTCTATAAATAGAGATAGGCACCATAGTAGAAGGACGAGTTAAGTTCATCCACATACGACCACCACAAGAACACTTCTTGTGAGGCTGTTCTTCCTCTGTACTGTTCATCATCAGCCCCAGAGGCAATCCACCACACCACACACAGGAGTAGGGTATTACACCACAACGGTGGCCCGTACCTGTATATATCTTGTATCTCATGTGTTGTTCATCGTGTTAGCTTAGATTCACGGCGAGGTTTTGGGACGTGAATCGGTAGGGAGAAGATCTTCGTGCGCACCCCAGAGTTCAAACCTTAAGGGTTTTGCCGGAACCCGTTATCCGACAAACACGACGACGCATTCCGTTCTGACCCAGCCGGTTGGCTCCCCATGAACACGATGACAATGTCGTTTCTCCGTTCTGACCCAGCCATGTACACGAGCCCTGGCCGTACGTATGCGCGAGTAGGCATTCGAGACCCCGCCCGTATGTACGTACGTGGCCGTATTTTCTTTCTTGCAGACGGGCCGCTGTACGTACGTGTACATGCTACGTGCGCCCCTCTACTACGACACGTGCACGCCTCTACGTCGACCAGTATGTACGTACACGTTCGCGACCAGAATGACAACGCTATGTATGCTTGGACCAGGTGGGTCCTGACTGTCAGGCACTTCCTTGCATGCGAAGATGTAACTGGCAGGTCCCAGCTGTCAGGGGGGCGAATCATTTTTTTTGCCCGAACACACTTCCTTGCGAGCGAAGATGTAGCTGGTGGGTCCCAGCAGTCAAGGGGAAACTTTTTTTTCGTGAAATACAGTGGCCCGTCTGGTGGGTCCCAGCTATCAGGTGGAGGAATCATTATTTTCCGTGTAATGAGGCACTTCCTTGCTGCGGCCGTGGACCCATCTGTCAGCCTCTCCACGTGTAGTCTATGTCCGATGGAAGTCGTTCCTTTACCATGTTGACCATGCCTCGCCGAGAGCACCACGGTGGTGGACGACGGCGAGGCCTAGGAAGGGGACGACGTGGAGCCAGGGAAGACGCGGCAGTGGATGCCCACGCAGAGAGGAGTACGAGGGTTCACTGGTTCGGTTGTGGTGTGAGGCTGTTGTCGCCGCGGAATCTGGCCAGCGATGGGAATAGTATGGGCGGTGAGGCCTCCGCGGTAGCACAGCCGACCACGGGAGATAGGAGCATGCGGCACGACCGGTGTTGCTTTTGGCGGCTGGAGCACGAAGACCAGAGGTTGAAGAATCACTACGGCCGTTGGATGGACATCATACGGTCACTGGAGCTAGAATTGTTCATATTGACTAAGTTGACAAAGCCCTCTGTCCCCGTCAACTTAGTAGGCCCACAAGTCAGCCTCCCACCATGGTGAGTCCTAGCTAGTAGGGGGAGTATTCATTTTTGTGCGTAATAAGGAGGCACTTCCGGTGGGTCCGAGCTGATAGCGGGGGGAACATTTTTTTGCGAAATACAGAGGCCCTTCCAGTGGGTCCCAGCTATCAGGTGGAGGAATCATTGTTTTGCAAGCAATAAGGAGGCATTTCCATGTGTGGGCCCCTACTGTCAGCCTCTTCCGATGGCTGTTGTTTGTTAACCATGTTGACTCGCCGCGCCGAGAGTACAAACGCGGTGGACGAGGGCGAGGCCCAGGAAGAGAACCACCCGGAGAAGGCAAAGCCACCGCAGCGGATGCCCACGCTGAGGAGAGTACGAGCACTGACTGGTCGGCTGCGGGGTGAGGCTGACGTCATCGGAAAATAACAGGATGTGTGGGTGGTTAGAGGGATGGCCTGGCGGCAGCACAGCCAGCAACAGGAGGAGGGAGCAGGCAGTCCCGTCGGCGCTGGTTTGGGCGGCTGGAGCAGGAGATCAGAGATTGAAGAAGCACGGCAGCCATTGGATGGACATCCAACAGTCATTGTTTTGTGTTGACTAAGTTGCCAAAGCCTTCCGTACGCGTCAAAAAAAATTAGGACAACGTCATCGTCAACCTAGTAGGCCCAGAAGTCAAACTCCAAATCCGTGGAAAACAATATACAACCCATTAGCCATTATTTTCAATAATTTACAGCCCATTTGATAATTCTTAAGGATATTTGAAGCCCATATTCTTTTTATTAGCATTACAGACCATATATTCTGGGCACTTCTAAAAAATTCAACAACATTTTGCATATTTCGGTGGGGTCCGAACTCTTTTAATCACGAAATTTCGAGTCACGTTAAAAATAATTTTCAAAAAATTATATCAAAATAAAATTCAAACAACAATTCTCCGCAAAAAAAGAATGAAATTTAGAATCTTAACTAGCAAGATGCCCGTTCGTTGCATGGAACATGAAGATGCATTTGTATGAGTAGTTTATCTTGTGGGAGAAAAGATGATATTTTAATTTAATTGCCAGTTGGCTTTGGTTTTTATAAGAGTAGAGAGTAGAGAAATCTGGAAAAAATGATATTTTAATGCAATTGCCGGTTGGTTTTGGTTTAAAATTTATAACCCATTTCTTACAACTTATAGCCCATTTTCTGGGGAAGCCCATTTCTTACTACTTACATCCCTCCTCGTCTTGAAAGATTTGCAGCCCAGCAGGGTTGAGAAAAGCAAGTAGGCCTCGGTTTTGGTATTCTCCAAAAAAAGAACTAGGCTAGCCATTTTCAGAAAGAAAAAATATATCAACTGGGCTCGTCATGTGCTTAATAAAAGCGTAAGCGTGGGCTAGACGGGCCACAGCCCCCGCACAGCGCGCAGTTGAGCTCCATCTCTAAAACTAAAAAACAACTCGGCGAGCTACTCGATCCCTGGTGTTATCTGCTTGTTGTGTAATTTTCTCATTTATTGACTACATTGACAATGGCATGGGACCTAGTTGTCAAACAATTAGGAGGAATTATTTTTTTGGCTTGTAATAACGAGGCACATGCTTGCGAAATGCAATGACCCTGGTGGGTCCCTACTGTCAGCCTCTCCACGTACAGTCATCTCCTTATTCCTCTTGGTTATTGACCATGTTGACAATGCCAGATGGCGGAAGGCACAACGAGCGAACCAAGGCGGAGAACGACGGTGAGGCCTCGAACGGGAACGAATAGCGGCCATGGAAGATGCGGCAGTGTAGTGGTAGGTGGAGGGGAGTACGAGAGCAACAACATGCAACTCAAGCATACAAATGGTACAAAAAGCCCAAGGATTAATTGTTCATCAAATTTTTAGACAAAACCCAGATTGAACATGACAAAAAGCCCAACCACTCTTTTTTGCAGTCACAAACAAATGGATCAGTCTGATCCATGAAATCAACATCCTATGCAAAAAAATTACTTCAGGATGACTACAACTTGTTGTAAATAGAAGCCGAGCACGTTTAGAAGCCCGTTTGTCCACCTGAAACTTATTTTTTTGCTGTTCAACATGCCCGTCCATGAGAAATCTCTTGCGGTAAAAATTAAGCCTCATGGACAATAGTAACCTTACATTCAACATGAAGAATGTGATAAAGCTTCTGTTTGCCTGGTTGGATACATATCGTTCCATCGTTGTTGACCTCAAACGAATGTCATGAGAACTGAGAAAATCCTGGTGCTTATTATGCCACCGATTGGTTATATGTTTTTCTCCATGTAGTTCTGCCTAAGTAGACATGAAGATTGAAAACAGTTAAGGTCTGAAAAAAGAGTATGTCGAAAGAATGACAGCTAAAAAGTTAATTCTAGTACAATATATACGGGCTTTCAATGTGCATGAAATCATCATCTCTATATATAAAATCTCCAGAGATCGAAAGCATCGCAGCAAGCCAATAATTATGTCCAGATCAAAACTAAACATTCTGATATATATGATCTTGACAGAATCCAGCAGCATTGATAGGCTATCAATGGACGAACTCTTCATTGAGCATATAACATAATATTAGTACCCAAAGTGTACTCCAAGATGATATTAAACTTATGCGCACAAACGAAAAATGCAGCATATGATTACAAATGTGTAGATGATAATATATGGTACCTGAAAAAGTGAGGAGCCAAACACCAACTCCTTGTGATTATTAAACGGGTCACGAATTACACCCAAGGTCTATAGTTTGGGCGCAGAGACGACAGTTATTTGTGAAGGTGTATAACAATTATCAAGGAGCAACCTTTGAAGTGAAGGGGCATCTTCGATGATGAGCTGATGTCCTTTAAAACAAATTCCAATGCTTTTAAGGTGAGGCGACTTTATTTGGAGACAACTGATACGGATTTCTATTCCCAAAACAATCAGCAAGTGCTCCAGGGTAGGGCAACTGGAGTGGATGATGTTGTGCAGTGAGGCCTCCGACAGATAAACCACCACAAGAGAAAGTTTTTTTAGTAGTGGGAGTCGAAGCATTTGTACCAGATCGTCTGGTAGATGGCAGCGGGCGAAGGTGGCGGTGTGGAGAGAGGTGGAAAACTGCGAGATGGACAACAGTGGTGTGGGCATAATTCTTGGTGTGTTCGTGGTATGAAACTTTTGTGGTAATAGTACAACTCAAACTGCTGGAGTTTTCCGAATTCAGGGGATGTCATCCAAGCGTCCACCATGCCGGGTATGGACAGAAGGTAGCGTGTCGGGATGCAGAAGCATTGAACGGGGCCCTGCTGGTGAGAAGAGATGATGGCTCTGAGGAGATCAAATTCAGGTAGGGCAGATATCTGACGATAGTCGAGATTGAGGGGCGCGGTGCACCATAGAGGGCGCCACCAAGTTGAGAGGACTTGTGTGCGGCAGCAATCCTTGGTGGGGAGAAGCGAGATGATCTCCTCAAGGATGACGTCTGGGAGATCGCTGATGCGGTCCACCGGAGATTCTACTGGTTCCTCAAATCCGGGTGAGGGGGGGGGGCTCGCCGCTTCTCCCCGCGCTACCGGGTGCGGGATCTACAACCGGCATCGCCGCTGGCGGGAGCCTCATCTTCTTGGCGCTGGGGCCATACGAATCCATTTTCCTTGTGGGTGTCACGCTGAGCTCACGGGTTTGAGCAGAGTAGCAAGAGACGAGCCTAGTGGCAGTGCGAGTGGGGAAGAAGGAGGGCTGGGGATTTCTGTAGGAGTGGAAGAAGAGGAGCAAGCGTTTTCTGTACGAGTGAGGAAGAAGGTGAGCGGGAGTTTTCTGGACGACTGAGGAAGATTGGGGAGCGGGGGGAATTGGGGGGGGGGGCGGAAGCGGGAGAGCGACTTGTTCGTGTTTATAAGGCCCGCTGCACTAACTACTCACTTTTTCTCAAGAACCACTCTCTTCTTTTGCGTTGTTGCATTGGAGCTGGCGCATGGACTTGGCTGACTGGCCATGTAAGCAGGATGCATGTGCCCACCGGCCACTGCATGCGCCTGGTTTGTTACTATGCCTATTTAATAGGGTGGTTATGGAGTGAATTAAGGAGATTTATTTTCTCTGTGTGCATCCACCAAATTAGAGGATGCGGTACTAGATGCAGACACTCACATTAAACTAAGCTTCAGAAGATACGGTATGCATACTAACATTCAGAAGAACAAAAGTTCAGCATGTTTATGCATCTCAATGATTCACCATACTATAACCAATACAAAGTTGTGAGAAGCTATGGAAATAAAGAAAATTGGTCGATGCTTCTCTAAGCAAAGGGCCCCCTGTGCATGCATTAATTTCCTGGGCATGCTTGTTTCTCCTCAATGTTGTGAGCACTTTGAGCATGTTGGCAACTCCACAGCTAGCTAGCTGCCTCATCTTGCAATTGATGCTGACACATTTGCAGCAAACACATGAGGCAATAGATATGACTCAACATGAGTCCATATTGTGCAGTTCCCCTGAAATCATATTTCATTGTCCTGAATCTGAAAAGATAGGAAAATAGTACCTATACTTAAACGGTGTTGCAAAACAGTAGCACATATCAATAGCTCGGCATGACAAAACACGATCATCTGGACGAAGGGGATACTGACCTGCCTGAGAAAGATTATATATAGTTTCATAAGTCCTTGGTTAATTTCCAACTTTGGTTGCACTGCTTGTTTGATCCTCCACACATGACATGATCGTTCCGCACTGCATTTAGCAAGTCAACGTATGAATAAGCTAATTTCATCTTACGGTGGTCATTGTACCTAGTTACGAATGTAGGAATACCTGGAGCACCATGAGGTTAGCTGACAGCAGGTAGATGCAGCCATATAAATTTTGTGCGGTGCTACCAAAATTGAGGTCTATATCCCTCCCCGCTATGAGAATTCTTCTTGAAGTTGGTAGAATGTGATGGCTTGTTCTTTGCATCAAACTTGCCTTTCCCGTGAGATTTGTTCTTCTTGTTTTGGGGCTGGTTGGGCTGGAATTTCTTCTCGTGTACCATGTGGGCACTATAAGCTCCCTCGACGACCCGAGCACGTGTGTCTTTTGCTCTCGCCTTCCCCTCAAAATCAAGAGTGCTAATGAGATCCAAAACAAAAAACTCATGTCTATTGTTTTTTAGAGAAGTAGCAAAATCGTTCCACAAAGGTGGAAGCTTGGCAATGATGGTCCCAGCAACAAAATTGTCCGGCAACACACACTTAAAGTACTCAAGTTCCTTAGAGAGTGACTGTATCTCATGAGTCTGCTGAACAACAGAGCACTCATCAGTCATCTTGTAGTCACAGAATTGCTCCATGACGTACAACTCGTTGCCAGCAGCCGAGGGCCCAAACATGGCCTCGAGCGCAGCCCACATGTCTTTGCTGCTGTCAAACGACATATATGAATCCATATTGGAATCGTCAAGAACACTCAGCAGGGCGGCTTTGAAGAGGGTATCCATGTTCTGAAAAGCTTCCTGCTGTGTAGGATTAAGATCGGCCTCAGGCTTACCCTTAGTGGCATCATAGCAGTTCATGATCTGAAACCAATATACTGCTCTTGTGCGCCACCTTTTATATTGCACCCCCTTAAAACTAGGCGGCTTCAAAAGCGCAGCAAAACCACTCGGAGTAAATTGCCTATAATCAGGTTTTTGGATTGGATTGTTGAATATATGAGCAATTTACTATGAGATTTAATCCGAATCAGCAGTAAATAGATCATCACAACAATTGCAAACATCAAAGTAATGATGCGGACTAAACCAGGAGGACAGAATCACATACTGTACAGCAGGAGTAGAACCGCTATGGTTGATGTTGTTACTCATGTCGTTGATGAAGAGGTTACCGAGGTCGGGGAAGAAGGTTGTTGTTGAGGAAGTCGTCGCTGGCAGCAGTCACAGGAGTGTGCTCCCCAAAAACCTAATCGCCCCTCTCCCATACAGGATCACGAAAGGCGGGGTTCAGAGGACTGCTGTCACTTCTCACGGTGCATGCCGGAAGGAGGGCTGGAGAAGAATTGTGTGGCGGCGCTAATATCTTGAACGGTGCGAAACCATATGAAACCATATGTCAGGTTGGTCATGCGAGTATAATAGTAGGCCTTTGGCCCGCAAACCCCACGTCCAAGTCAATAATAGCCCCACCAAGGCTTGTCTCAAAAAACCGGAGTAATTAAGGCGTCCGTTAGTCCCTTTAGTATAAATACTATATCATTAATAATGGGCCCACCTTTTGTCTCACAAAGTATGTTGGGGCTCCTGCTACAAGCGGCTACAAGTTTACAATCCGCTTCTCATCTCTCTCCTCTTCTCTCTCCTTAAACTAAGCACAAATACTATATTTAAATCCTTATAGCCTGCTTATGTCATCTAATTGTAGTACTTGCTCTAAAGTTACTCTCCACTGTGTAGTCTGACAAGTCGGGCATGCAGCAGGCGATGCCCTCGGTCGGCGCTCCGCTTCAACTACGGAAGCGGCGAGAGGTCGCGTCGCCCTGACTTGCCATCAATGTGGAGCGGCGGGCTCAGTTGGCGCTGGGCGAGAAGTGCGCGCGGGAGGGGGGAGGGGTTTTTGTTGGGCCAAGAAGGTGAGAAGCCAACTTGAGATCGGTCCGGACGGGGAAATATCATGTGCTCCCATACTTCTCATATGACACTAGTCTATGTTACTACTCCCTCCTTTCCGGTTTATAGAGATGTTTAGAGTAACATAGTAATATGTTACAGTATAAGTTACTCCCAACTATGACCAGCCTTGGCCTCTCCCAGTGCTCCACCATGTATAGATGCTAAGCCTGCCACGTAGGATAAAATATGATGTGGCAAGTTAATTAAGAAGAGAGAGACTAGTTTGGTGACCGCAGGAAGAAACGGTGGAAAGACAGTTTTGAGTCTATAGCTAATTAAATGAAGCAAGCTTAGCAACAATAAACTAAGCACCTATGCATTGAAGACTTGAGTTACTAAGCCATTTAATGCACTTAGCACCTCATCTAAGCACATCTAAGCACTTACTAGCACCCCCTTGACCATGGACCTTGACGGTGTACGTCACCTTGTGTCTCATAATTTTCCTTGTCATCATCTGAGTCCTAGAAGATCTCACCCACATCATCATTAGGCATGCAGCCGCCTTGATAGACAATGTGCACAGAAGGAGTAGAGGCGACTAGGGATGCACCACGTCGTGGGCACTCCGTACGTGCTCGTGTGCGTGCAGCGTGCGTGTTTTTCCATCGGTGCTAGCTCTAAGGCCGAGCATGTGGTCGTCTTTGTCTCCGACTAGTCATTGAGCAACGACGGCAAAGAGGGTGCTACAAGAGATGCGTAGGCACCGTTGTGTGTGAGCTTCGCCATAGCACGACGAACCGGACGTCGCCGCAGATGGCGCACGCCTCCATGCAGTCGAGTGTGTGCGCATGCATGTGTTATTCACATGCATTCTGCGGCCGAGTGTGTGTGCATGCACGTGTTGTGTATGTGCGGTGTGTGCTCCATGCTGTGCGCGTATGTGCATGAGTTGGATCAGATGGAGTTAGTGCGTTGGCTTGTGTACATGTGTGGCTTCATGCGTCCTGTACATGCGTGGCTTGTTGCATGGTTATCAATATAAACTATAAAACATATTCAACTTAGCATCTTGATGTACCGTTTCTAGTGGTTAGCGAAGATTTCATGTTCTTTTATTTGTTTATAGGTGGGTAGGCGGCAAAAAACAGGGGAAAACGTGCAAGGTTCCTTGCAGACGCTCCACCGCGAGGTTCCTTGCTTCTTCTCGGTCGTCGGGAATCTATGTTCTTCAACTCTTTTCTTTTATGTGAGCTTTGTTCATCCTTTTCCCAACACACAAGAGATCTAGCATCAAGGTGCACGTGTCATGCAAGAAAATGGAGATAATCAGATAAGCAGTGCGTAAGTGAGTCGTGCACTTCGATGGCACCTACGCAATATATTTTCTCCTCGATGGCACGTGAATAGTGCACATACTCAACGACGGAGCACGGGATGGTAGCAATGACATGGTCAGCCCATTTTGGAGAGAGTGCATACTACTAAATAACTTTTATGTGTCCCGTCAACTTGCAGAACGACGAGAAGCTTGATTACACCTTCTCCCTTGCCAACGCGTGCGCGGTGGCTCGCAGCACGAGGAGGAACTTTTGCTAAGTGGTGGACGTGCAGCAGTTCATTTGGTGTCAGATTGCCAGAAGTACTACTGTAGAACCATTGACTTCCGGAAGAGGCGAAGAGCCAAGCGCAAGGTCACCTACTGACCTTAGGCTAGGCGTAGTGGGACTAACATAAGTAGGGGTACCTCCTTTTGTTTATTCTAGAAAAAACCACACACGAATATTAAGGTGCTGGTTATGTAGAACAAATTTCCTGGAGTATGTGCTCAGCCCACCTCTATCTCTGTTCTTGGCCAGCCAGCGGACGCGCGGAGCCCATCGTCTGTTTGCTCATATGCAGTCCCACATGTCAGTGAAAACGCAAGAGGACCCACTGAACCTGCACACATCTTTCACCTCGACGTGCTGGTGATGAAAAACAAATCCAATAAAGATCTTCGGTGGCCGCTGTTGGAGTTACTCAAGAGTAGTAAGATCCCATTTACAGTTTAACCCAAGATGCACATCACGTCGCTTCAACTACCACTCTATTTTCTTGCATGACACGACCAGGATGCTGGTTGTTCCACGTGTCGGCAAAAGGAGGAAGACCTGACCAAATCTTCGGTTGTGCTCTCGGATTAGACTAGTTGTGCTAACTTAAAATTTTCATTGTGTAGAATGGATGCAAGTTTTGGTATTGGGAAGAAGAGTATATCGATATATTGATAGAGCACAATTTGGTAGATGTTCTAGCACTTTGAGCTAGCATAGAGGCTAGAGATGAGACTAGTGCACTTGTTGATAGAATAGAGGCTAGACATGAGACTAGATGCAAGGAAGCAACATCTACTTCTTTACACTCGAAGAAGAAAGAAGCACGCAAGATCGAGCCTCCATAGATCAACAATGAATGCATCGAGAAGGCACTAATCCAACTTACAGGATCAATTATGGAAGTTGGATATCTTCTAAAATGTATTCTTGTGGTTCTTGTTTTCTTTGGTCTTGCTTGTCTAGTCAAAATTATCGTTGGAGTTCGTGCAAAATGAAGGTCCGTTTGGGGTCATGCGTTGGAGTTGGCCTTATAAGTGGGACCGTAGTTGAGGAAACCGACTATCGGCAAACCCCCACCTCGCCCACTGCGTGATGGCTGAGTTAGAGAAACGACGAGGTTGAAAGATATTGCTCTAGCATGGACTCCAAGAAATATGGTGTCAGATGGAAGTCGTGCTGGTGGCGTGTGCCGTACTCCTGGACATGAATGCTTGTTCTGGCCCATGCCACCCCACTACTCCTACTAGTTATATAGTACTAGTAGTATCGAGGATTCGAGGTGTTGGTTACGTACAGTGAACACATTAACATATGGCCCACCTCACACTATGGACAAATTTCCTGGAGTCTGTGCTAGGTTAAAAAGTGTTCTTTTTGAGGGTGGGTGTCGTGGTATTCTCACGGGGGGTGCAAGACGACAGATGCTACAAGGGCTTAGTGCGAGGGTAAGACAGCTGCTGATAGGACCGAGAGCGTGTATGCGAGTAGCACGCGCTAGTTTACCCAGGTTCGGGGCTCTCCAGAGAGATAATACCCCTACTCCTGCATGTCTGAGTACATCTGATGTATCTGGTACAGAGTGCTCCTGGAGCTGTATCTAAGGTCAGTGTCGTCGGCATCTGACCTCGTATATGCAAATGGGCACAAGTGTGTGCTTGGCCGTGGGTGGATGGATGAATGGATGTATGTGTGAGCTAGCTAGCTATCTTGCTAGCTAGTATGCATGCGTGAGAGTGAATGGCCAAGAGGCCATAGTGGCGCTCGTGGCCGTGAGCCTCTCTTGGATGGATGGATGGATGCTCATATATATAGTGTGGCTAGCTTACTATCTAAGCTAAGTGGTGGCATGGGCAAGGCATGGTGGGGTGTCATGCTTGTCCCCTGGGTCACTTCATAAATAGTGCAAGGGGACAAGTGACACTATACATGATGGCTGGGGTGACACATGAACAGTGCTCGGGTACAGCCGTCTCGTCGGTGTCTTGTCGGTGTCAGGTCGGGCTGCAGTAGGCAGCCGGCTGGTTGGCACAGTTGGAGGCCGGGTGGTCGGTGCAGTCAGCAACCGGCAGCCAGCCGGGCAGACCAGTCAGATGGGGAGCCGGCATGAGTGGCCGGGCAGTCGGACTGAGGGGCTTTGCTAGCCCCGATGTCTTGAATTATTGTATTGCCGTCTTCGGGGTACCCATCGCCAATTACCCCGACAGTAGCCCCCGAGCCTGTGAGCAACTTGGCAAAGTTGGGCGGAGGTTTTTTGGTGGGTGTTCATGGAAGTGATCATGCAAAAGACAAAGTTAGTCCACGCAGATATATCAAATTATTGCTTTTAGCATTGCAAGTTTATGCGGAGGGTGCCGACTTAGTTTCGTCCGAGCCCCCTTGATCTTTTTCGTGTTCCCTCCGTTCTTTGGCTTGTGCTCTCGCTTGCCGGGCAGCCGCTCTGCGGTCAGTGGCTGAGGGTGGGCCGCGAAGTGGAGTGTACAGTACTCAAAGTCTCGGAGCAGATTCGACCGAGCAGATACGTGTAAAGGAAACGACCGGGTCGCCCGAACCATTTTTCTTCCCGGACATTTTTCGTGTGGGTGGCCTCCAGCGTTCACTCTTGCCAGCCGGACAGCCGCTCTGCGGTATATGACTGAGAGTGGGCCTTTGGTACCGCGCACGCTACTAAGCCATCTGCGGGAACAAACGTCTCAGGCCAAGCAGCCATCCTCCGGGCCAACTCTGGCTGGCCCCGGGGCGTACAGTAGTGTAACTGTAATAAAATGCAGAGATGGCTCCCCGAGCATCGCTCAGGGTTATCCGTGCTTTCGCGGTGCAAAAATATGCGGGTGAGGAGCTCACATTGATTTTCGTGTAGTCACGGCAGAGGTCGTCGAAGACAGCTGGCGTGGCTCGGCGCTTGCGGAGCGCGCCGGTGCACCCGCTGGGTATAGCCTTCGAGCCCCCAGGTGCTCGAAGGGGGGTCCGGCCGGTCAGGCTCGACCGGCTAGGCGTCTTGCAGCGCCCTTTTTCTTCTTTTTCTCTTCCGCCGGCTGCTGGCAGCCGGAGAAAACTCTTCTCTTGTTTGCAATCTTCCGTGGAGGCGCGCCAGCGCACCCACTGGATGTAGCCCTCGAGATTCGGGCCGACTGCTGAGCAGTCGGGCCGGATCTTTCGGCAACTACTTTGTCTTCTTCTTCGCGGGGGTGCATCAGCGCACCCGCTGGGTGTAGCCACCGAGATTCGGGCCAACTACTGAGCTGTCG